>NW_018404058.1:154048-194116 GCF_002113885.1 Mizuhopecten yessoensis
TGTGTGCTGGAGTACAGCCAGTAGATCAGGTAAACCATCAGCAATACTTACCCATCAGTGTTTGTGTGCTGGAGTACAGCCAGTAGATCAGGTAAACCATCAGCGATACTTACCCATCAGTGTTTGTGTGCTGGAGAAGTGTCTGTGTGCTGGAGTACAGCCAGTAGATCAGGTAAATCATCAGCAATACTTACCCATCAGTGTTTGTGTGCTGGAGTACAGCCAATAGATCAGGGGAACCATCAGCAATACTTACCCATCAGTGTTTGGATGCTGGAGTACAGCCAGTAGATCAGGGAAACCATCCAGGTCAAAGTCGCCCGACCTCAGAGTGACAGGTAACCGTTCCATTCCTTTAGGGTTCTTCTCGGGGGTCACAAAACTCCACATGGTTCCACCCCCTGAGTCAAAGCTGACACCAAGTTTATGCCACTGAAATAAACACACGTTGAGGATCTTATACCAATAAGTATAGAACACATGTATGGTCCAGTCAACTGTTCTTTATCCTCTTTCATACTTGGTAACTTTAAAAAAATATATATATAGGGGAGATTCTGCAATTTTCAAAATTAAAACAAAATAAAATGCTTGTATATATATCCCCTAGATAAAAACAACAACTTCAAAATGACAGATGAAATCACCAGATCTTAGAATATAGAAATAGTCCAAAATTTGGAATCTCCTTCTTAAGTAGGGAGAGTTGGCAAGCATGCTCTTTAATTCTTTAGAAGCTTCTTTCTAATCATTTAGAAGTTATTTATCCCTTGTGTGTTCACAACAAATGAATTAAAATTGTATCATCTGTCATAAACTACTTGACTCTTTAAAAAGAACAAACTATAACTGAGTTTCAGATCAATGCTAGGGTTATATTACTATACTACACATAGACCCAGTCCCTCAGATAATCTTAGTAAGCCAATCAAAGCAGGCTATCACATGTGGTAATTAACAAACAAGTTAACAGGCTATCACATGTGGTAATTAACAAACAAGTTAACAGGCTATCACATGTGGTAATTAACAAACAAGTTAACAGGCTATCACATGTGGTAATTAACAAACAAGTTAACAGGCTATCACATGTGGTAATTAACAAACAAGTTAACAGGCTATCACATGTGGTAATTAACAAACAAGTTAACAGGCTATCACATGTGGTAATTAACAAACAAGTTAACAGGCTATCACATGTGGTAATTAACAAACAAGTTAACAGGCTATCACATGTGGTAATTAACAAACAAGTTAACAGGTTCCACAAGTCTTTGGATTGATAATTTGTATCTAACACAAAAACCGACAAGTTACATCAAACCAAACTATCTCTTGTTTTAACTTAATTGGGACATATAAGAAGCTAAAGGCCCAGACAATAGGTAATATACCCTGTGTTGATCTATGTCACCTACCACAAGCTTGGAGAGGGCTCCACTAACATATTAACAGTAACCCCATATTAATCTATGTCACCTACCACAAGCTTGGAGAGGGCTCTACTAACGTATTAACAGTAACCCCATATTAATCTATGTCACCTACCACAAGCTTGGAGAGGGCTCTAATAACATATTAACAGTAACCCCATATTAATCTATGTCATCTACCACAAGCTTGGAGAGGGCTCCACTAACATATTAACAGTAACCCCATAGTAATCTATGTCACCTTCCTGAAGCTTGGAGAGGGATCTACTAACATATTAACAGTAACCCCATATTAATCTGTCACCTACCACAAGCTTGGAGAGGGCTCCACTAACATATTAACAGTAACCCCATATTAATCTATGTCACCTTCCTCAAGCTTGGGGAGGGCTCTACTAACATATTAACAGTAACCCCATATTAATCTATGTCACCTTCCTGAAGCTTGGGGAGGGATCTACTAACATATTGACAGTAACCCCATATTAATCTATGTCACCTACCTCAAGCTTGGAGAGGGCTTCACTAACATATTAACAGTAATCCCATATTAATCTATGTCACCTCCCACAAGCTTGGGGAGGGCTCCACTAACATATTAACAGTAACCCCATATTAATCTTTGTTACCTTCCTCAAGCTTTGAGAGGGATCTACTAACATATTAACAGTAACCCCATATTAATCTATGTCACCTCCCACAAGCTTGGAGAGGGCTCAACTAACATATTAACAGTAAACCCATATTAATCTATGTCACCTACCTCAAGCTTGGAAAGAACCCAGATGTCGCAACTATCTCCAACACAGCTCGGCATCAGCACATCCATCTTGCTGTCTGCATCTATCAATTAAAATACAGGGAAATCTGGATTGTTTTTACTGTGTACAATTTTGACACCATTCATACATCCATTGACGAGAGTATTAGGGATAGACTAGATTGTTTTACTATATATTTAGACACCACCCATACATCATCAGTATAAGTATTCAAATCTCCTGAGTTTTAGATGACAAACCTAACAGAGACTTAGTGTATTCTTCAGGTATCCACTGTTGTTTCCCCCTAATGAAAACAGCCTAAAGATAAGGCTATGGTCCCCCTTATTCTTGAAATGTTTGAGCATTGAACACATAAGTAAAATGGTCTGGTTTGAATTTAAATGAAAATGTAAAAATATTAGTTCTTATCAATCATACCTTACTCTCAGACACACTTTTAATTCGAGTTAATTATTTGAAGTTTTCACACAATATGGGGCAGTCCATCAGTTAGTATGATACTATAATAAATCCATTTACCAGATAGTTTAATCATGTAAAACCCACTTGTACCCATGTATATCAACTTACCAACATCCACATATGTGGCCTGACCTCGGTTCCCATTCTTCATCCCTGATGGGTAGGTAAAAATAGGATGGCTATTGTGGAACACTCCATGCTACAAACATACACAGACAGTGATATAACCCTGGAGTGTGGACCTCACCATGTTACCAACTTGAAACTATGGAGATAGTGATATCATTCCTAAAATCATATTGTTCTTTCACGTTTATATAATGAAATGCCTTATAATCTGATAATCTCAACATCTGAAACATTCTGTTTGATTCTGATGTATGTATATCAGGAGAGAAACTACTAAATGTTTGTACATATGACCAAGGCTCCAACTTCGTTTCAAAATGTTTCCACACATTAAGTTTGTTGACCGATTGATTTCTACAAATGGAACTACTAGGTAAATGCAACGTCAACAAAGCATTCCTACAGACAGATTGAAAGGAAAACACTTGTTGGCCCATACATTCTGTTGCAGGAACAAACCTGCAATATTCAGTTTCCGAACCAGGAAGTGTTAACCAAAACAAAAATGTCTGTGTTGTCAGACCCGACTCACCACATTATCCAACTGTTCAATGCCCTCGTCAGTCACTAAACTTATATCTGTAACAGACAAAGACAATTTATTACAACATACTGCCACATCTGCTACTCTACAGGATCTTAAAAAGTACAACTCTGATAGGAAAACAATCAGAAAGTTACAGAAACATCAAAGTGAATACCAAATTAATTGTCATGGAATCATTGTAGAGAAATGATAATTCAAATATCACAGAAATAGGCAGAGAATCACTATATGAGTTTTCGTATATACAATGAACAAAGACAGTTGAGTGAAGTGGATGGTACTACATGTATTACCGGCCGCCAGGTCACCGTCCATATCCACAAAGCCGCTGGACTGAGGTTTGGTCACACTGTGTTTTACAGAGGAGGCCAAATGCTTGGTAACATTTCCTCTGTCTCCCTCACTATAAGAAATATAAACACTTGAGAGTTAATTATATTGTCACCAGGAAATCTACATTTTATTTTATTGTATTGGAACACATCTGCATCACATTTGTTATATTATACACACATACAACAAAAGTTTTTTACCCTTTGGCATTTGAAAATGAATTTGCTCTGTGTCAGATTCAACCCCTTATTGCTTTAAAACTGCAAAACGACACCTTTCACATTTTTGTACCTTCTTATATTTGTTAAAAGGCAAACAAAAAAAATATATATAAAACTCTACATCAATTTACTGATTTTACAGCATATGCATTCGGTATTATAAAAAAAAGTTCAAAAATGTTTTGTTTTTTTAGATATTTCTAAAGTTGTACTGAAATGTCTACTAAGAAGTTGTAGAATTTATTTAACTCACTTAAATATCCAATAGTAAGAGTGTCCATCCTGCTCGCCAAGAAGATCTGGTATGAGATCACCATTAGCACTGAAAACATCACCAATCAATTTCTTCAAGTTAGTCATCAGTAAAATTATAAATGTATCAACATTTTATAGAATAAAGAAATTCTGGAGAATAAAGATACAAACAACTATATCTGTATAAAGCAGATTTAGTGGACCAATAGTTAAAGAGTATATAGTACTATATACTGTAACACACATTCAATGATTATCAGTCACTATCTTAGTTGTAACACTGCATTAAAGCAAACATGAGACAAGGCCCCATAATCTCAAAATTTGTAAGTGTGAGAATGGTCTCAGTTCTCAAAATGTAATAAATAACGGCTTCATGTTTTCAAACGTTCCTTGAAACAGTAAAAGTTCATCTCTTGACTTGAATAGAGGATGAATAGCAAAAAAACATTAAGAACATTTAGAAGAAAATATGAAAGTTAAGAATATTAAATTTAAGATCATTCTTAAAGTGAAGAATTTTTGTGATACAATGAAGGCAAATCATAGTAACACAAAAGTATACAGGCCTTGTCACAATACTGAATACATGTAGAACTCTTATACTCACTCCAATAACAGAGGCTGGTCATCAAAGTTTCCTGATAACGTCAATGGCTCAGGTACTGCAATCAAAGGTAGAAAAAATAATTCAGATAATTATTGAAGGTTTTTTCTTGTATTTAGTTCCAATTTCTCATGTTTCCCTTCTTTGCAAACTAACTGCCATGAGTAAAATGACAATGTTACAAAAAAAACTGTGTAAATCATTAAATATACAGCGACTACTTCATTTCTGGGCTTTGGATTTTTTTATGTCAAATTGGAAGGAAAAGTCATTGAGAATGGGACAAATTTAATTCATCAGCAGGAAAATAATGTCTTGCATCAATCTATGAATTAAATATATAGATGTATTACCAAGACTATCGGTAGTCAGGACACCCCAGTATATTTGAACTTGAACACCATGTGGCATACTATCAACTCTGCAAGTCACCAACAAGTCCATCTGTGTGTCACCATCAAAGTCTGCAGGAACAACATTGCTGATTATTCCAATGCTGCTGCTGTTTTTTAACAAAGTGACACTTTTAAATGGCTCATCTTCCATGGACGTGAGAAGGACTTGGACACTGGCTCCTGAAATAAATGAAGACAGCACATCTGTTATACTGTTTGCATTACTTGTTGATGATAATTGATATTATACCGGGTACTTAATTCAAAGAAAACATTACTGTCATTAGTAAGAAAATACTTAATTAATAATATATTACCCCTGTAATGTATTGTAGATACATGATCACTCATTCTAAGTGCAACAAAGTCATGAATATACTAGAATCAGCTTGTTTGACCAGTTATCTTAATTATATTGAATAAAGTGAATGCTTTGTAAAATAAAACTTTATCCTTTTTTTATTTTTTTATTTAATGACATGATTTGAATTGCCACTTTATTACAACCCTTTACAGCATTTATTAAATGTAGAATTTCATCAATCATCTCCACCTTCCCCACCCTCACATCTTTGTTCTGTTCTATGGTAGGTTATAACTTCACCAATCAATCTTAAACTCATCCTCTCTGACGCTGTTAATCAGGTGGGGCACAACGGAGCATATGGGTAATAATCCTGCATATGGGTAACTTTTTTGTATGTTATTGTTGAATGCACTTCGAATCTACTTTCACTATTCTATATAAAAAAATCAAAATTTTGTACTTCACTAACTTTATTTAAAATCGCTATTTATATGGTTATTATAAACAACTTTTGTTTGAACGTTTTTTCGTGTTTTGACATTTTCGTGATTTTAGATGTCCCGACTTTTAAGGCTTCAAAGGTCTCGTGAAATACTTTCAAAACCGAAAACTGTTCAACCAAACGTTGTTTGTAATAACCAATAGATATGGCGATTTTCAATAACGTAAGGGAAGTACAAAATTTTGATTTTTTATATAGGATAGTAAAAGTAGATTCGAAGTGCATTCAACCATAACATACAAAGATGTTCACAAATGCAGGATTATTACCCATATGCGCTGTTGTGCCCAACCTGTTAATGAATCATAAACAAAGCTCCACTGATCCACTGACAATAAGCACACACTGCATCTCAATCAAACCCCAAATTCATCCCAATACACACAGTGATCTGTCTATGAATCCGCAATCTTCACCAAAACTATGTACGACTATATATCATTACAAGCTGTCTTTTAATTGAGAGTCTGTAAATAGCACCTCGCACAGGTCATTTCGTGTCAATTTACCTCCATTTGTGATGACAAAAATATCGATGTTTTTATCAGCATTAAAATCACCAAATGCCGCAATGACACCATTAGAATTAGCTCCAAAAGCTTCTAATGTAACATCGGTTAAAGAGGACAAAGTTGATTTAAAACTTATTGATAAGATTATGAAGACACACACGAAAACATAACATTGAGACATTATTCATCATTCCACTTTCCACCTCACGAGTTTTTGGATTTCTGTGTCAATTATAAGCTTAATGTACTAGCCTTTTGTGTATAGCTTCCAAACACACGAATGACTATGACTGAAGTTAATAACACCGGAAGTTTTTCTGACATATTCAACCAACATGTGCCGATCTGTCAAAATGTCTTGAGACTTTCAAGTATTAACAATAACTATACAGATGAACATTTAGCTATACGCCTAATAATGTTCACACTACTTTCCCAATGTTCCCTTTTGATGACCATAAGCGTTTCTTGTAGAAACTAACCTTTGTAGCAAGGTCACAAAGCCTAGATATATATATATATATAGCTGACCTGAAACATGAGTGAGGTCACCACAGGTCGGCGAGCAAAGCTGAAGCGGCTTGACAGTCGTGTAGGATATACAAGACAAATGTCCGTCCAATCTGTTGAGCAGGAGTTGCTTTCAAAAAGATTGCACGAACAGTACATAACATGTGAGTTGCACGAAACAAATGTAAATTATAAAATAGTTGTTCTGGATTTATTTAGGTTTAAGATGTACAAAAGGTACATAGATCTATCATGATTGTAAAGTAGAGGTCACATCCGAACCACAGGTGCTGGACACACTAATATATAGTGTATATACACATTTTATTAATGTGTCCAGCACCTGTGATCTGAACATGTAACATGTTATAAACGTGTTATATATACGTGTGGTACGTGTCTCAGACAATGATACATCCATTTCTTTAACAAATCAATGTGTCACAGGAGAGGAAATATGCAACAGGGATTCAAACCTTGGACCTCCAAACTCTCAGACAGTCTAGAAACCATCTGATCTATCTGATCATCTGTATTAATCAAGCCTGTCCCCCTACATACCCACCCCAACTCCATCCATTTTCTAAGCCTTCGTCCAAAAAAGAAAACACTAATTATAACTTGGGTTTAGGTATCCTCTCTCTATATGTACAAAGTACTTTTGATTGTAACAGGAAAGGAAAAATGCAGTGGGGCTAGACTGGAATTACAATAACCGGGATCTCCAACCTTAGGCTTAAACAGATGCTCAAACCAAATGAACTTGTCCCAGTTCCCCTGTTGTTTTACATAAGCTTAATCAGTGGTTGCATTTTAGCCTTTTTTTGGTAGCAAAATAATCTTAAAAATGAAAGGGCTTCCAATTATGTTACAGATTCATTTCATATTCTTATGCGGAACCAAAAGACTTCAAATAGTTTTGTTTTAACTGCAGTGAAGCGTCAAATTTTGAAGTACCAGGGCTGTGTGTTAGGATTGTTTCCAGTCATTGGAAAAGATGGAGAACAGGCGAGGGTTGCTCATGTCCGAGACAGCATCTACTGTGCTGTGGCCACATGGGCGCTATCACAGGCGTACAGGTACTGTGTCTGCTCAGTATAACTTAACATCATAGTGAAGCTTTATCGTATTAATAAGTAATATCATATAACCAACAAAGATTTTCATGTTTATTGAAGCCAATCCTTACCTACTACATCTTTCTTTTTCAGTTTGTTAAATAGGAAAATAAAAATGCAAAATAAAATCACGACTTAAATTCTTTTTATCTTGTTTACAGGAAAATTGATGATGATGAAGGGCGTACACATGAGTTGTCCATGTCAGCAGTCAAATGTATGCGAGGAATCCTTTTCTGTTGGATACGACAGGCAGACAAGGTTAGTTATGTGGTCAAGTTTTGGTTTAACGCGTTTGTCTTTGAATAGAGGAATATTTATCCAATTGACATTACATTAAGTTTTAACAAAGCAGTAATAAATATGATATCAATTGACTCCATAAAAGTTTACTAATTGAGATTAATAATATTTGTATAAATCAGTCATAGAGAAGTAACAAATGGTGTTGTTCATTTCACAAAAGAAACCAGTAAAGTCACTTCACAGAGTTAATTTAACAAATGTATTTACTTGTATTAACGTAAAATTATTTGATGAATTCTTAATTTATTTAGCATTTGTTAAAAACACGTTCGTTTCATGACAGAAGAGTTGTTGAGACAAACTAATTCTTGTCAAATTAAGAGTATGCACAGGTTACCGTTAACACATAACAGTTTATGACTTGTGAACTCATGGTAATTGAACAGGTTGAGAAATTCAAGTTAAACCAGAGTTCCGCCTATGCCTTACACTGTGTGTTTGACATAGCGACTGGGGACCCAGTGTACAGTGATGAAGAGTATGGACACCTGCAGGTACAGTCAACATTGTCATAATCTCTCCTAGCTTAATGATAGCCAGATAAACAAGGTCAAACTCTCACCAGCCTACAGATAAACAAGGTCAAACTCTCACCAGACTACCTGAAATCTGATGATTAACGATTTTAAAAACAGGTCTCACTACAAATCAGTGAAGCTAATAGTGGAAATCTAAATCTAGACTCTATTTACTAAATTCTAGTTTTCTCATTTTGGAAATCTGATAATTTCCTGTCTTACATGCTAGATTTTGCTGAGTGTTGTATAGATATTCTTTACAGAACTTAGTTTATCTCTTCCATCAATAAAAATGCATGAGTTAATTATGTAAAGTTTTGTTATACACGTATCAATAATATTGGGATTTCATTATGTTTTTTTTTTCTTTCTGAAGGATAATCATTGTCACGGTTACTTATATTACAAATGTTCTATAGATTTAAACACAAATATATGTATCCTATTAAAAGTAACAGACTTGTACTTGAAATCATAGACGATACTGTACCTTAAAATTTCAGAATTATGGCAAGAGACTTTGACATTTCATAGATTTGATTTTAAATAATGACATGTTTTATACATCCGTTTCTCTTGTTAAACAATGACATGTTTTAACATCCATTTCTCTTGCTTAATATTTATGTTGGTTTTTGTTTGTAGATTGATGTTGTCGGACTATATCTCATTTACTTGGTTCAGATGATCCGCTCAGGATTGAAGGTAAAATTGCCATCATACTCTGGGAATCATAATTCTGGAAAATAAGCATTAATAATAATAATAATTTGAGTTTCTTATATATACCGCTTTATCACAACCTAGTTTGTAGGTCATACAACTGGTTCACCCGTTTTCAGTATAATGTGACCGGGTGGAATGCTGTTTTGGGTGCCTTCGGCATGGTATTTCAGTGAGATAGCACTATAAAGTCGGCATCAGATCCGCTTCTTCACACATGGAGGCACGTCCTTAAATTACCTTAGCTGTTAAAAGAACGTTAAACAAAATTAAACCAAACCAAACCAAGGTTGTCAAGTAATGCTGATTTGGTCTATAAAACAGATAATCCTGAACCCACAACCTTAGTTACAGATCAGGATAAAGCGAATGTCTTTCAGAATTCTTTAGTAATGTATTTACAGCAGGACCAATCCTATATTTTGTTTTCATTATCACGATATCTGACACTGTGATCTATCAGAAAAACATGATGTTGACTGTTACATGTGTCTCATCCTTCTAACATAGCTGTTACCTATAACTCACTTCATACAAAAACATCCCAATTAGTTTGTATTATAATGGTTAAAATGTAAATTAAACTCCAGGTACATTGTGACCTCTCTGAACATTATTTATCTAAATTGACCACTGTTGCTGTTTTCCATGGCAGGTGATCTATACGACCGATGAGGTGAATTTTATACAGAACCTGGTGTTCTACGTTGAGCGTGCGTACCGAACTCCAGACTATGGCATGTGGGAGAGAGGCAGTAAATACAACAACGGCTCCACAGAGGTCCACGCCAGGTACATGCTTAATCATCAGAAACATGTTCTGTACATTAAACACAACTTAACACAAGTTTAGTGTATATTTCATTAATTACTATATATCTATTGACATTAAAAATCCTTAAGTATTGAAAAAAGATAATTAAATTCAACAAATTAAAATAATTATTGTAGTTTTGTATACCAGATAGGTGCACACAAAGTATCACACCTACAAGGCAACGTGTGTAAACTATTAAATGTAGCATTTACTTGGGAATTTTAGTGGTTTAACACACCCACCCGGTCAGACCCATCAACAGCCACTTTATGTCAAAATTCAACCTTAACATATTGTATGATCAAGGTATTAACACATTATCTGAACTATCAAAGAGCCCAAGTATTAGTCTTATGGTCACCCACCCTTCTATTTAAGTTGGTAGCAGACTCCATAGAACCAGCATAATATACTTACTTATATTTTGATCAAAAGGTTTAAGCTTTATTGGATGATTGTCATTTTACTAACATCAGCAAATAATGTCCAAAGTACTAGTAAGGAGATATAAATCCCTGTCAGTTTATCTGTTCCTATATACTGATGTTTTTCAGTTCTATAGGGTTTGCCAAAGCTGCACTGGAAGCAATAAATGGGGAGAACTTGTATGGACCTGAAGGCACTGTCTGGTCCGTTATCTACGTGGATATCGACGCTCACAACAGAAACAGAACAATATTTGAAACCATTCTTCCTCGTGAGTCCAACTCCAAGGTACATGTTACACTTGGTGTATTGCCATGGCTTAAAGATAACAAAGTCATGTTTTTTGGATCAGTATGTATGTCTGTATCTAATCCATCAAATACCAAGACACTGATATAGTAAAGTTTTTGAAGAAGTTTCAATATGAACAGTTTAGCAAGGTTGTTTTAAAAGAAGGTTCTTGTACATAAATAAAAAAAAAACTCTTGACTTCATATCAATGTTAAAGAGAAATTGAAAACAAATATGACTGTTGTGCTATAAAGTTCTATTTTATGAAGCTAAAGTATAGATATGGTCCTGATCCCCTGGTTTTACTGGTTTGTGCCACAGAACACTGACGCCTCCCTCCTCCCTACTGTCAGCTGGCCAGCCTTCGCTATCCACAAGAAGTCTATCAAACACCGTACCATAGACAAGGTTGTACGCAAGCTCAAGGGTGACCATGGCATCAAGCGTTTCCTCAGGGATGGATACCGGACAGTGTTGGAGGACAAAAGTAGGAAACACTACAAACCAGCTGAGATTAAGGTCAGTTATTGGGCAGAATCTGTTAGAGGTCAGTGTTATACAAATGTATTGCCTTATAAGGCTCATGAAGATGATTAAGGTTATATGATGATGAATTCTAAACTTTACATAATGCATCACGTGAATAAACAAAAACTTATGAAATAGTTGTTGTTACTCAGCTGCTAAAGTGTATACATGGATGATTGGTCAAGCTCAGCTACAGGTTACGTTGTTTGATAAATAGCTTTAATTACATTTGAAGTATTTCAGTTATTGTTTGTACATTTGTGCCTTTTTTGTGAAATTTGTTTTATTCAGTGAGATATATTGTTTGTTTACAGTTGTTTGATGGGATAGAGTGTGAATGGCCACTGTTCTTGGTGTATCTGCTGATAGACAGTAAGTAGTACTAACACAGCACTGTAGCTAACAACTTCTCTGGAACAATTGCCACATTTTGATTGAACTCCATGTGAAATAATCTCCATGATTCTAATAAATAGTTTTAACTTTTTAAGTCATGTAGAAAAAAATTCAAAGGTTGAAACTTTTGAATGTTCTCCTGTGGGAGTGACAAGGTCTGTATTTTGTTGAAATAGCTGAAAGAAATTATTAGTATTACATGAGAAACAGTGATGTTGTGTGTAGGATATTTAAGTACCTGTTTGACATGCGACTTTTATCTATCCAGGCATATTTCGCAATGACAAGGAAGGGATTGAGCACTACACAAATCTGATCAGCCCCCTTCTAAGGAAGAGCAATGATGGTAAGTTAAACAAACGACTAGCAGAACTCTGTTAATCACGGCTCCAATGAATCCCCTGAACTTGTTTCATAGGTATTTTTAAGATGATATATCTGTAAGTTTATAGACCTGTAATTTCCCAAATGTTTAAAGATTTTTGAGTGACATTATTAATCAAAGGAAGACTGCTGTTGCTTATGTTCATCGGCTGAGTTTGATTGCAAGATTTGACCTTAGTTGCCATGTCTGCTGCGTTTGTAACAGAGAAACTTAACGTTGGTCTACTTGTATTGCTACAAATGAACACTAGAAAACTGGACTCTTTTGACAAACAACTTTCTAATAATAGAATAGAGTACACTTGGTTATATAACTCATAACAGACCTGGGATACAATCAGCAGAAACTTGGTCAAAGGCTGATCACTGGCTAAATGAATACAATCAGCAGAAACTTGGTCAAGGCTGATCACTGGCTAAATGAATCAACACGAATTTTCATTGCATGTTTTTTGAGATATAACTGAAAAACTTTCTCATCCTCAGATAATCATTTTCAATCCATCTAAATGTACATACAATTTTTACTTTTGAACCGGAGTCTTTTTTAAAAATATACCAGATTAAATTTTTGCATCAAATTGTTAGCTGTCTGATCAGGCAGGCCTTGAACAAGTGGATCTGGTTAGCTTTGAAACACTTTAATAACTTGTTTTACTTATTTTTAAAATTGAGTTTTAACTCATTCACCACTACATATTTAAACTGGACTTTCATTTGATAAGGTTGAAATGTGACTTTAGGGGTGAATAGGTTAAAGTTAAGTTTCTTGCTTGATTCCTTAAAACAGGTGACCTGTTACCCATGTTCTACTTTGTACCAAAGGAACAGATTGAGATGGAGCGTAACATGCGGCCAGGGTCAGCCGAGTGGTACCCTAGTGCCGAGGGATCCACAGACGGCGTGTTTCTGTGGGGACAGTCTGTCTATTTTATATCACAGCTCCTTGGTTTGTATTGATTACAGTAAATCGCCTTATTGTTACTGAGACTTATTTTTTTGTGATTGTTCTTCCAACTTTCAATGTTTGTGAGGATTTAAATTCATTACAGGAACAAACAATATCATATCTTCCAAGGTCAATTTTGTAATATTTGCAGGATATTTGAATTTGTCTCCTTATGAATTAATGCTCTGCTAAGTTTACCCACCATAAAGAATAAATATTTTACAGTGAGTTAAATTAACTACTTGCTGTTGTATTGGTAAGCAAATATTTTGCTATGCAAATTTCAAAGAAACTTTAGTACTTACCTCATTTGAAACTAATCAAAGTTTTCAAAACCAGATAAAAATAGAAAGAATAACAACAAAACTATACATTATTTATTATGCCTGAAAAATGAAAAAGCATTTGCACATTTTTGTTCTATAAGAAATATGTTTTGTATAACACAGTGGAAGGGATCCTGAATGTCATGGAGCTCGACCCAATTCGACGTCATCTGTCCGCCTCAGAAAGACCCAGTAACAGTATGCGATACTCCTCATTCCAGGTAAAGAACTACAGACATTATTTGACGTCATCTCTAGAATACATGCTTTTCAGCAGTGGAAATTTGTGCTATTTGAAGTTAAAAGACTACATACTCAGAAAACATTAATGGGACTCAGATTTACTACAGCTTTCATTTCATCATAGGTAATTCGTACTCATATCAACATCATAAGCACTCAATCCATCCAATCAATTTAAAATTTCAGGTTACTCCCCCAGATCTGGTAGTCCAGGTAGCACTTATAGCAGAAAGTTCAAGGCTGCAGCAGGTGCTTGCTACATATGGAATCCAGACTCAGACCCCTAACCAGATTGAACCCATTAAAATATGGTCTCCTAAGGAGTTGACAAAGGCGTACGAGTACCTGGGCGTCAATAGCAAACTGGGGCTCTCTGGTCGACCAAAACGTCCCTTTGGAGTTCTTAGTACATCAAAGGTAAATGTACAAATCTTTAGCTCACCTGGACCTTTCCTCTGTCATATTGTCAAAAGAGTCAGTCTCACAAAACAGGCTCCAATGTATTGACTGTCAGAAAGAATGTTTTCAAAGACAAGCATAACTGTCTCCAAATCTACTATGTTGTATAATAATGACTAACTTTGTTGGACTCTAGATCTATTATGTTGCATCATAATGACAAACTTTGTTGGACTCTAGATCTACTAGGTTGTATAATAATGACTAACTTTGTTGGACTCTAGATCTACTATGTTGTATAATAATGACTAACTTTGTTGGACTCTAGATCTACTATGTTGTATAATAATGACTAACTTTGTTGGACTCTAGATCTACTATGTTGTATAATAATGACTAACTTTGTTGGACTCTAGATCTACTATGTTGTATAATAATGACTAACTTTGTTGGACTCTAGATCTACTATGTTGTATAATAATGACTAACTTTGTTGGACTCTAGATCTACTATGTTGTATAATAATGACTAACTTTGTTGGACTCTAGATCTACTATGTTGTATAATAATGACTAACTTTGTTGGACTCTAGATCTACTATGTTGTATAATAATGACTAACTTTGTTGGACTCTAGATCTACTATGTTGTATAATAATGACTAACTTTGTTGGACTCTAGATCTACTATGTTGTATAATAATGACTAACTTTGTTGGACTCTAGATCTACTATGTTGTATAATAATGACTAACTTTGTTGGACTCTAGATCTACTATGTTGTATAATAATGACTAACTTTGTTGGACTCTAGATCTACTATGTTGTATAATAATGACTAACTTTGTTGGACTCTAGATCTACTATGTTGTATAATAATGACTAACTTTGTTGGACTCTAGATCTACTATGTTGTATAATAATGACTAACTTTGTTGGACTCTAGATCTACTATGTTGTATAATAATGACTAACTTTGTTGGACTCTAGATCTACTATGTTGTATAATAATGACTAACTTCGTTGGACTCTAGATCTACCGTGTTGTATAATAATGACTAACTTCGTTGGACTCTAGATCTGCTATGTTGTATAATAATGACTAACTTTGTTGGACTCTAGATCTTCTATGTCGTATAATAATGACTAACTTTGTTGGACTCTAGATCTTCTATGTTGTATAATAATAACTAACTTTGTTGGACTCTAGATCTTCTATGTTGTATAGTAATGACTAACTTTGTTGGACTCTAGATCTTCTATGTTGTACAATAATGACTAACTTTGTTGGACTCTAGATCTTCTATGTTGTATAGTAATGACTAACTTTGTTGGACTCTAGATCTTCTATGTTGTATAGTAATGACTAACTTTGTTGGACTCTAGATCTTCTATGTCGTATAATAATGACTAACTTTGTTGGACTCTAGATCTACCGTGTTGGGGGACAGACCGTGCTGTGCTATCCTCTCCTGTTTGAGGTCAGCGATTTCTACATGGCTCAAGACATGTCCATTGTATTAGATGACCTGAAGGTAAGTGACTCTGCTGGACTCCTGTAACATAGGCTGTTAGTATTGTTGGTCAATTCGTTTGGAAGCTGTTTCTGGGGATAGATATCTGGGCAAACCAAGAAAAAGCAGACCTTAAAAGGTTAAGCTGATGTCCTGGTATAAATTTAACCAGACCACCAAATCAGCCCAAAACAGCAAAAAGTCTTTATAAACAAACCTCACCAGGGCTAGGATATGAGTTCATTATAAACATAATTCATTTTTGAGTTTGATGTCAATTAGACAAATCTTTGCCGGGGAACACTGTGTTATATAAGCTAGGATTTGTTATAAGCATGTAGGACATGGCTAGATATGTGTCTTGTACTTAGGCAGAAATAGACACCAACAACAGAAAGAAGAATACAGTGATCACATACAAACAGTTAATCAGTACTTCTATGCCTTTCTGAGTTGTGTGTGTTGTATGTGCTCTGTGTAACTAACTGTTTTTGTTATCACCTGTAACACTACCAGAAGGTAAGTGTAAAGCTGGTATCGTTACTCATGTATCCTGTGGCCACAGTAGCTCATTAGCTTGTTTATATTAGGATCTACCAATCATTATAAGTGATACCTCCCTGTCTTTTGCTTTACAGTAAGACTCCCAGGACATTGTACAGGTGTACATGATATATTTGAACTGTTTGATACAGCCCCAGCTAACTGAGACCTGGTGGAGTAGAGATGGCATTGTCTCTGTAGTTGGGGATTAAAGATGACTGAACTATATTATTTATTATGTCTCGATCCCCTTCAAGTGAAGGGAGACATTGTATATGTACTGGTTCTAATTCTTGTTTTATTTGATCGCCCAATTAAATGCTTATGCATTTGTGTATCATGTGATAAGATACACAAATGTGTAAACACCGTAGGAGTTTTTACAGTGTACGGTAGTGTAAATATTCACATTGCATCAAAGGGAACTAATGGGAATTTGAATTTAATAGTCCATGTGTGTCTCTTAATCAGCTGTCTACAATAGACAAGGGACTTTGACTCTATGGTGACTCTATGGTGACTCTATGGTGACTCTATGGTGACTCTAAGGGGACTCTATGGGGACTCCATGGGGACTCTATGGTGACCATGGGGACTCTATGGGGACTCTATGGGGACTCAACGGGGACTCTATGGGGTCTCTATGGGGTCTCTATGGGGACTCTGGGGACTCTATTGGGTCTCTATGGGGTCTCTATGGGGACTCTATGGGGACTTTGGGGACTCTATGGGGTCTATGGCGACTATGGGGTCTTTATGGTGATTCTATGGTGACTCTAAGGGGACTCTATGGTGACTATGGGGACTCTATGGGAACTCTATGGTGACTATGGGGACTCTATGGGGTCTCTATAGGGATTCTATGGGGACTATATGGGGATTCTATGGGGTCTCTATGGCGACTCTATGGTGACTCTATATAAACAGGTCAATAAGCTACAGCCACAGCTACCCAGCACCACTGTATCAATATCTGTAGTCTGTAAACATGTACGCCTGAGTATGTATACCGCCATATTGTATAAACCTTGTTTGCTTTTATTGAGACAGTTGGGAGACAGTTGGTTAATATGGAGGATTTTTTCATACCCCTTTCATACCCCCTTTTTTTTTGGGGGGGGGGGGCACATCCGTATGTAACTGGTAGTGTAGTAAAAAGCTTGTGTACAAGAAATCCCATCTCACAACAAATCATTCGGTCAAGGTAAAATGGTCAGAAGTCATACTGGACCATTTTTGGATTAAAATGTGTGTGTTGAATCTATGTCACAGATTTATATCTACAACATTATATTGTTACATCAAGTTTACCACCTGATTACACTTTGGTGGTCATTGTTCAAGGTTAAGACAGAAGGTCACATTTGACCACTTTTGAACCCCTCAACAGGTTTAGTTTATCTCTACACTGGGTTAGGTTATTTTAACTGTTTGTCCAAATTTGGCTCATTTATTAGAGTGTATGTTGTCAAAAATACGATTTTGCCAGGATGCAGAGTAAACCGGTACGCTCTCTAACAGACTGGTGTGCATGTGAGGGGTATTATCATTCCTGATGCCTTGTTGTTGTTAGTTTTGTGGTCTGATAAAACCCTGTATGCATGTTACTTCTGTGTCAAGTCACCAATCTTCATTGTCCCTTGGTTATATCCCCATACTCATACTGAACTTTTTATATGTCCATGGGGAGTATATTACATGAACAACCACAAACTCCTCATACAAGACAAGAAACATATGTCGTAAATGTGTAACATGAAACATTAGCTCTGAAGAGCTGTTCTTAAGACAGAAAATGGTATAAGACAACTGACTAACTACAACATTGTATACAAGTCATCATCTTGAGCATAAGAAATGCAGTTTAGTTCTGTCATGTATTCATTCTGAAATAATATCGTTTGTCATTAAACAAGTATATTTACACATTTGTTTTGACACCATATAGGATTGCCTTTACTATTTTTGCACTTTAGCCAATTGATTTTGAGTTCGGGCACGCTTCACATATTCAGCATTGAACATTTATAATGTAGTATACTTATGTCTACAGAGACCATTAACTTGATATTAGGAGAGGAGCGGTCTCACAAGACAGGTTCTACTGTACTGACAGAAGGGGTGGTCTCACAAGACAGGTTCTACTGACAAAAGGGGTGGTCTCACAAGACAGGTTCTACTGACAGAAGGGGTGGTCTCACAAGATAGGTTCTACTGACAGAAGGGGTGGTCTAACAAGACAGGTTCTACTGACAGAAGGGGTGGTCTCACAAGACAGGTTCTACTGTACTGACAGAAGGGGTGGTTCACAAGACAGGTTCTACTGACAGAAGGGTGGTCTCACAAGTCAGGTTCTACTGTAGTGACAGAAGGGATGGTCTCACAAGACAGGTTCTACTGTAGTGACAGAAGGGATGGTCTCACAAGACAGGTTCTACTGTTGTGACAGAAGGGGTGGTCTCACAAGACAGGTTCTACTGTAGTGACAGAAGGGATGGTCTCACAAGACAGGTTCTACTGTAGTGACAGAAGGGATGGTCTCACAAGACAGGTTCTACTGTAGTGACAGTAGGGATGGTCTCACAAGACAGGTCTTGGGCAACAGTTCCCAAGGTCTTCCCTGCTACCTCGGGTCAAATATTTGACTGTTCCCCCAGTACCAATGAAACAATTGTATACTGTTGTGACAGAAGGGACAGGTTCTACTGTAGTGACAGAAGGGGAGGTATCACAAGACAGGTTCTACTGTAATGACAGAAGGGATGGTCTCACAAGTCAGGTTCTATTGTAGTGACAGAAGGGATGGTCTAACAAGACAAGTTCTACTGTTGTGACAGAAGGGATGGTCTCACAAGACAGGTTCTACTGTAGTGTCAGTAGGGGGTAGTCTCACAAGACAGGATCTACTGTTGTGACAGAAGGGATGGTCTCACAAGACAGGTTCTATTGTAGTGACAGAAGGGATGGTCTCACAAGACAGGTTCTACTGTAGTGACAGTAGGGATGGTCTCACAAGACAGGTTCTACTGTTGTGACAGAAGGGATGGTCTCACAAGACAGGTTCTACTGTTGTGACAGAAGGGATGGTCTCACAAGACAGGTCTACTGTAGTGACCAAAGGGGTGGTCTCACAAGACAGGTTCTACTGTTGTGACAGAAGGGATGGTCTCACAAGACAGGTTCTACTGTTGTGACAGAAGGGATGGTCTCACAAGTCATGTTCTATTGTAGTGACAGAAGGGATGGTCTAACAAGTCAGGTTCTACTGTAGTGACAGAAGGGATGGTCTCACAAGACCATCATTTTTGTTTTTCATTGGTCAAGTAACAAAACAGTTGTTTCATGCCTTATCAGTCAACAGTCAAAACCATTTTCCCTCAGAGTTGGGACCCACCAGATGGACTGTTTGCCTGCGGCCTCGGGGAAACAGTTCATCTGGGGGGCCCCAACTCTGAGGGAAAATAGTTTTGTATAGTGACAGAAGAGGCAGTCTCACAATACAGGTCTACTGTAGTGACAGGAGGGGTGGTCTCAAAGACAATATTTACTTGTTGATTATTGAGGGATATACTTCCATAATTAATCTTCAATCTGGTACATATGATATAATCAATATGTCCTTAATGCACTTACATGAAAATGTATAAAGATCAAATGTTTAATGACTTATTATCTTTTTGAAAATTTCGTATTCTGATAGCAATTTTTACTGTAGATTTTGTATGCTATCTGTTACTTATCTCTTAGATTTTACATGGTAATCTCCTGTGGTTCGTTTTTTTGGTATAACTCAAAAACCAATTGATACCTTCAATGAAGGTATGACAAGATACCGAGGGATAAGATGTATTCCTAATTAGAGGCTTGCCAAGAGTTTGAAGAATCTTAATCTGAGGGGTTTGATTTCTTAGGTGTAGACTCAAGGTAAGGAATGACTTTTATAATATAATTTATATTGCTCTCACCCTTTAACTCTGTTTATACTGAAGAGTCAAATCTGTAAGATGGGAGACATAGTTCATCGATCTTAGTTACCATGGCAACTATATGTTTGCAGAATGATCTGGCTTTCCTATCCCAGTGTTGGAAGTTGTATGGCCGTCCTACCTTCTGTATGATTCTGCGAGAAAATAACATCAGGTAAGGTCCAAAAAAAGTTGCTAGAGGTAAAGTATATATATCGTCACAGGTAAGGGAAACTTGAAGGACACCTTAGTAAAATAAGTAAAATCTTCCAATAAATTCATAGGATTTAGAAAAAATCAAAATTGTAATGGTATATATAGCCTATTTTAATAAGTTTGACCTTGACCCACTTTGAAGGTCACAGATGTGAGATAACAGGTGAGCTATACAGGACCATTGGGGCCTCTTGTTTTCTGTCATTTGGTCTATGACTAATAAAGTGTATTCTGATACACAGCTATAATCCCACTTCTCATCAAATCTACCAGTATCCCAGTTTCTCATAATGAACAAGCTTTCTGCACCTGTACAAACACTGACACTAGATCCAAACAGTTTTTAGATTTAGTTTCTCAAAATCAGATTAAGTTTTCCGATTTAAGTTAAAGGTGAAATTTCCTTCG
The DNA here is from genome assembly GCF_002113885.1 of Mizuhopecten yessoensis. Lineage (NCBI taxonomy): Eukaryota > Metazoa > Mollusca > Bivalvia > Pectinida > Pectinidae > Mizuhopecten > Mizuhopecten yessoensis. The sequence goes on from NW_018404058.1 coordinate 175,115, forward strand.
ATGTCATATGAAACAATGAATTATCTATGTACTCCTGAAATCCTAGCCAGATATCTCCTGAAACCCTGGCCAGATATCTCCTGAAATCCTGGCCAGATATCTCCTGAAATCCTGGCCAGATATCTCCTGAAATCCTGGCCAGATATCTCCTGAAATCCTGGCCAGATATCTCCTGAAATCCTGGCCAGATATCTCCTGAAATCCTGGCCAGATATCTCCTGAAATCCTGGCCAGATATCTCCTGAAATCCTGGCCAGATATCTCCTGAAATCCTGGCCAGATATCTCCTGAAATCCTGGCCAGATATCTCCTGAAATCCTGGCCAGATATCTCCTGAAATCCTGGCCAGATATCTCCTGAAATCCTGGCCAGATATCTCCTGAAATCCTGGCCAGATATCTCCTGAAATCCTGGCCAGATATCTCCTGAAATCCTGGCCAGATATCTCCTGAAATCCTGGCCAGATATCTCCTGAAATCCTGGCCAGATATCTCCTGAAAGAATGTATATTACTCCTGAAATCCTGGCCAGATATCTAGCTTCTTGACATTTTTATTATTAAGAATGATATTGTAAAGTATATCAAAACCACAATTTCAACTACTGGGTGTTTCTTTATGATTTATTAGGAAGGCGAGCGTTTTAATATCCTGCATTTGAAAATTGAGTGTCGCTACAATGTTAAATGCATAACTGATGTTTACATCTATTTAACAGTTAAATGTTGCTTTCTATTTTTATCAACCATGACACTTGCCACAAAGTCCTTATATTGTCAGCTGATTCATTGTTTATTTGTAACTCACCACCACAGGGGTCAAAACTTTGGCGAGTTTCTAGACCTGTTAGCCCAGTTTAAACGTGGACAAGTGGACAATATACGGGTACGCCTCGGGAAATTACAGGTAACTTTTAATTACGATTCATTTTATGGCACAGCTCCTGGCTATGTAAGACTATTAGTGATACAAACATTCTCCCAGGCTGTGATGATGTCACAGTCAATTAAAAGTTTGTCTGTCCTCTGGAATGCACCCTTTGGTGATATTGAACTTTGACCTTTGTGTTATTGAACTCCAACCCGATCTATGTTGAAAGCATTGTTAGCTTCTTATCATTTATTCATCTCATTGTTTTCTGCAGGCTACACTAAATTTCTAAAACTTTAAGACATATTTTGAGTTTAAAACTCCCATACTTTTGAAGGTCTTCAGAGTAAAAAAGATTTATTCAAACTGTGAAATAGTTGGTGACTGCATGAGTTGACTTCAGCAGTATCTATGTCATCTGTTGCTACAAATAACATGGAAAGAAACCCTTGTTATTCAGTAACTGACATGCTTTTGAGTGTTGATATCACTTTTATTTGGGAAGAAGGCTGGGGTAGGGGTAGTAGGAGATTCTGTTCACATTCCATTACATTAGACCGATAATCCAGGGGCCTCTTGTTTTATTTAGGAAGAAGGCTGGGGTAGGGGTAGTAGGAGATTAGAATTAGTCTGTTCACATTCCATTACATTAGACCAATAATCCAGGGTGTCTCTTGTTTTATTTAGGAAGAAGGCTGGGGTAGGGGTAGTAGGAGATTAGAATTAGTCTGTTCACATACCATTACATTAGACCAATAATCCAGGGGCCTCCTGTTTTATTTAGGAAGAAGGCTGGGGTAGGAGTAGTAGGAGATTCTGTTCACATTCCATTACATTAGACGAATAATCCAGGGGCCTCTTGTTTTATTTTGGAAGAAGGCTGGGGTAGGGGAAGTAGGAGATTCTGTTCACATTCCATTACATTAGACGGATAATCCAGGGGCCTCTTGTTTTATTTTGGAAGAAGGCTGGGGTAGGGGTAGTAGTAGATTAGAATTAGTCTGTTCACATTCCATTACATTAGACCAATAATCCAGGGGCCTCTTGTTTTATTTGGGAAGAAGGCTGGAGTAGGGGTAGTAGGAGATTAGAATTAGTCTGTTCACATTCCATTACATAAGACCAATAGATCTGCTGTCTCAATAGATATTTAAGGCTATAGCGAACTTGTAATGGTGTATGTTTTGATGCTCTTTTCACTTGTACTCTACTACTGTGTTTCCAGGGTGTCTCTTTGACACCTTTCGTCCTATAATCTGTTTTGTTGGTCTGTTCTATAGAAATCCTGTCAAGGGTATCTTTCACATCTGTCTTCATATGACTTAACTTTGAACTCTAAACAAACCAATACAATGTAATAGCTATTTATATAAGTTTTTATAAAAATAATATAGAAATGGATAACATGTCAAATAGTATAGTTGTAGACATACAACCTATCAGACTTGATTGTACTGCTGTAAAAATAAAAATTCATAAAAAAATTCTGTTACAATTTCAGTCCCTCATCTCAGCTGCGACGGTAGAACACCTGGACTTCCTGTCCAATCTCCCTGACCCTCTGAAGTTCTGTGCATTTGAAGGGAAAGCGATCATTTCCAGCTTCCGAAGCCTCACAGACATCCCAAAACTTCCGCAGCTAAATGATGCTGACATCAACATGTCCGATACTGTATGTAGTAGTTCTGGGGACACAAATGTCTGCCTCCAATACTGTATGTGTAATAGTTCTGGGGACACAAATGTCTCCCTCCGATACTGTATGTAGTAGTTCTGGGGATACAAATGTCTCCCTCCAATACTGTATGTAGTAGTTCTGGGGACACAAATGTCTGCCTCCAATACTGTATGTGTAATAGTTCTGGGGACACAAATGTCTCCCTCTGATACTGTATGTAGTAGTTCTGGACACAAATGTCTCCCTCTGATACTGTATGTAGTAGTTCTCGGGACACAAATGTCTCCCTCCGATACTGTATATAGTAGTTCTGGGGACACAAATGTCTCCCTCCGATACTGTATGTAGTAGTTCTGGACACAAATGTCTCCCTCTGATACTGTATGTAGTAGTTCTGGGGATACAAATGTCTCCCTCCAATACTGTATGTAGTTCTGGGGACACAAATGTCCCCCTCCGATACTGTATGTAGTAGTTCTGGGGCCACAAATGTCTCCCTCCGATACTGTATGTAGTAGTTCTGGGGATACAAATGTCTCCCTCCAATACTGTATGTAGTAGTTCGTGGGACACAAATGTCTCCCTCCGATACTGTATGTAGTAGTTCTGAGGACACAAATGTCTCCCTCCGATACTGTATGTAGTTCTGGAGACACAAACGTCTTAAATCTTAACATGATATCTATATAAAGCTGTGTATGTGTAAGAGATTTGTTCAGAATTAACTTCCATCTTGATCAGCTGATGTAATATTCCTTTCATCACAACGGAGATAAAAATAAATAAGGATTTTCTTCCCCCTTTTACTTTATCAATTTGTGTTTTTTAAACAACTGTTGACCTTCTTTTAGACTTTTACTACATTAGAATAATTTCACTGATACAATGCTTACTCTGTGATGCATTAAGAATTTTGTTGATGACCATCACCTCATGTTGAAGGATCTGAGCCACAAGGCAACGTGGGACCTGGTTCAGATGCTCAACCACTACGAGGGTATGGCAGCCCAGTGTCGGCTCATGAAGGTTCTGTACCAGCGGGAGGGACCTCAGTTCAAGATCGACAACCAACCAATTGCAGCCTGCATGGAAAAACTCATCAGCCAGGCCAGTCTGTACAAGAAGTGGTCAGTGGTCAGAATGATGGCTGCTCTCCTAGGCAAAATAGTAGATAGTCTTGCTCCATCTATTACCACCATTCTGGTCAGGGGCAAACAGGTAACCATGGCAACTTATAAAGGTCAAATTGTAACACTATCAAGGTCACCTTGGTTAAATCAAAGGATTATAAACTGATGTGTAGGAACCTATTGTCAAGGTCAAAGTGTAGATGTATCCGTGACGACTTATCTAGGTAAAACTGTAGTGTCACTACATGACAATTTATTTTAGTCAAACTCTTATCTTGAGCAAAATGTAGGAATGTATTTGACTCCGGAAGTAAAGTACAGAATGTTTTCCCGTTTCAACTTGATATCCTAGAACTACAATGTATTTTACATTTCTGTGTAATACATTCAAAGGTTTTTAGGTCATCTGACCCAAAGGGTCAGGATGACCTATAGTCATCGTGCTTCGTCCGTCGTCATTTGCCGTGCGCCCTCCGTAAACTTTTCACATTTTAAACTTCTTCTCAACTTCCACCAGTGGGATTGAGGTCAAACTTGCCTGAAATGATCCTGAGATGGTCCTGACCAGGTGTTGTTATTTTTCGGGTTGGTCTGAAATCCAAGATGGTCGCCATCTTGAAAAACACTTTTTAAACTTCTTCTCCAGTTCCACTGGTGTCATTGAGATAAAAATTGGTGGGGTTGTTTCGGGGCCTCAAAAGTGAAACTTTGTTATAAATGCTTTAAAATGCTGCTCGTCCTTAATGCCTTAATAGATGTTGCAACCAGTTACAACAATTTCAGTATGAAACATCATTTAGACACAATCATTTCTTATATTAATGAGGCAGGTTTAACCACCGTTGACAGCGGGACGGGGCCTTAAAAGGAGAAATCTATTCAGATAAGTCTAGGTGGATGCTGCATGGCATGTCACAGATGTATGTTTAATTGCCCCGGTGGTACTCCAGTCTTGATATAACTTTATTAATGTAAAACTTATCTAAATGATTTAACATACATAGAAACTACAGAGGTAGCTATATGTATAGTTCAGTCTGGTACCGGTATTAAATGTGACCTTGACGCATGAAGTGAAGTCACAAAGTTTACCGATCTGAGATCAGGTTCATATTCAAGAAAGAAAAACAAAGATCAGCTGTATGGTCAGAAGGTCATAAATGAGTAAAAACAGGCGACAAGAGACAAAGTGGCTTTAGTCCCTCTAATGACCTCTTGATGTTAGTTAATGACATAATCTTTACTCCAGTTTTGATGAGATGTACTGATGCATTGACAATCAGTTAAAGAGTGTGGACACAAGTATTGATGACACATCAATTTGTGTGTACACAGATAACAGTGGGTGTATACGGCCATGAGGAGGAGGTACTAGACAAACCGATCAGTCCAAACGAGCTGAAGAATATCCTGTACTCCATCTGTCTGCCACACGACATCCAGCAGGCGGTCATACAGCAGGAACTTATCCTCTGTATCGGCAAACTCATCGTCACACAGCCAGAACTCTTCGAGGGTATCCTCAAGATCAGGATTGGGTAGGTCTGTCACCTGTCCCAGTACCCTTGGCCAAATCTAATAATACACTGGTTTTATCCATTTGAAACAAAGTCTGCTTGAAGGTAATGGGTGAATCAGGAAACCCCAAACTAGTTTTTTAATGGTTTGGTGTATATAGACTGAGTTTAATTATCCTCTACCCTACTGAAAAAAATCCAATTTATTTCTTTATACTGGGAAAATAAAGCACTTTTTTGCTATGGGGAGCATCCTGTATTTGGTTGTTAGACTAAGCAAAAAAAGTCACTGAAATCTAACAAATACAATTGGTTATATTTATGCCCAAAGATTTTTATTGGTTCTAATTAGAATGTATCATGTATCCTGGTAGCATGATGTCTTTTATTAATTAAACGTCACAGACTTATAACTCTGTTGCTACCAAATGTAGGTGGTTCGTGCGTGCGATGCAGATAGAACTAGAAGCTGAACAATTGGATATCTACTCAATGTCGCCTAGCAACTTCAAACAGAAGCTTTACTCTCTCCTCACCTGTAATGAAAACGAGGATCACCTCCGTACCCCACTCCAGCGACGACAGCTTGGTGGGGCCCTCAACAAAGTCCCAAAAGACTTCTATGATCGTGTGTGGCAGATCCTTGAAAATACTCCAGGTGGCATCAAAGTGGCAGGGTACCATTTACCCCAGGTAAGGTGGCATCAATGTTACACAGTTTACCCTAGGTATAGGATGGCGACAGACCATCATTTACCACAGGTAATGTGGCATCACGAGAACAACATTTACCTCAGGTAAGGCGGCATCAAGGTTACACCATTTCCCACAGGTAAGGTGGCATCAAGGTTACACCATTTACCACAGGTAAGGTGGCATCAATGTTACCCCGTTAACCCTAGGTATAGTAAGGCGGCATCAAGGTTACACCATTTCCCACAGTGGCATCAAGGTTACACCATTTACCACAGGTAAGGTGGCATCAATGTTACACCGTTTACCCTAGGAATAGGATGGCAACAGACCATCATTTACCACAGGTAAGGTGGCATCAATGTACCATCGTTTACCCTAGGTATAGGATGGCAACAGACCATCATTTACCTCAGGTAAGGTGGCATCAATGTTACACCGTTTACCCTAGGTATAGGATGACAACACACCATCATTTACCACAGGTAAGGTGGCATCAACGTTACACCGTTTACCCTAGGTATAGGATGGCAACAGACCCTGTTGCCATCCTATACCTAGGGTAAACGGTGCAACATTGATGCCACCTTACCTGTGGTAAATGATGGTGTGTTGCCATCCTATACCTAGGGTAAACGTTGTAACATTGATGCCACCTTACCTGAGGTAAATGATGGTCTGTTGCCATCCTATACCTAGGTTAAACGGTGTAACATTGATGCCACCTTACCTGTAGTAAATGATGGTCTGTTGCCATCCTATACCTACGGTAAACGGTGTAACATTGATGCCACCTTACCTGAGGTATAGGATGGCAACAGACCATCATTTACCATAGGTAAGGTGGCATCAATGTTACACCGTTTACTCTAGGTATAGGATTGCAACAGACCATCATTTACCACAGGTAAGGTGGCATCACGATAACAACATTTACCTCAGGTAAGGTGGCATCAAGGTTACACCATTTACCACAGGTAAGGTGGCATCAATGTTACACCGTTTACTCTAGGTATAGGATGGCAACAGACCATCATTTACCACAGGTACGGTGGCATCAATGTTACACCGTTTAACCTAGGTATAGGATGGCAACAGACCATCATTTACCAGAGGTAAGGTTGCATCAATGTTACACCGTTTACCCTAGGTATAGGATGGCAACAGACAATCATTTACCACAGGTAAGGTGGTATCAATGTTACACCGTTTACACTCGGTATAGGATGGCAACAGACTATAATTTACCAGAGGTAAGGTTGCAACAATGTTACACCGTTTACCCTCGGTATAGGATGGCAACAGACAATCATTTACCACAGGTAAGGTGACATCAATGTTACACAGTTTACCCTAGGTATAGGAGGGCAACAGACCATCATTTACCATAGGTAAGGTTGCATCAATGTTACACCTTTTACCCTAGGTATAGGATGGAAACAGACCATCATTTACCAGAGGTAAGGTTGCAACAATGTTACACCGTTTACCCTAGGTATAGGAGGGCAACAGACCATCATTTACCACAGGTAAGGTGGCATCAATGTTACACTGTTGACCCTAGGTATAGGATGGCAACAGACCATCATTTACCACAGGTAAGGTGACATCAATGTTACACCGTTTCCCCTAGGTATAGGATGACAACAGACCATCATTTACCTCAGGTAAGGTGGCATCAATGTTACACCATTTACCACAGTTAAGGTGGCATCAATGTTACACCGTTTACCCTAGGATGGCAACAAACCATCATTTACCTCAGGTAAGGTGGCATCATGGTAACAAAATACCTTTTACTCGAGGTGGGGTGGCATCACAATAACAACATTTACCACAGGTAAGGTTGCATCATGGTAACAAAATTCTATTTATTACAGGAAGGGTGGCATTATATTTACAGAACTCTATTTATCACAGAATCATGTTAAGGTAACATGCTTTACCATAGATAGGGTGACATCAAGGTAACAGCACCATTTACCACGGTATGGAGGCACAGTAGTCTAGTGGTAGGACGCCAGGCTTGTGATCGAATGGTTGCAGGTTTGAGTCACGTCATCGCACTGTGTTGTATCTTTGAGCAAGATACTTTAGGCTTGTTCCAGTCTACTCAGCTGTAAATGAGTACACTGCTTGGGCAGTGCTAGAATTTGAGAATGCTTGCTGTGAGTGCCGAAATGGCAGCACCAGCTGTATGCTCCCCAGGGAGTTGAGAAAGGTACTGGCCAGTTGCAAAGGCCCTATAATGATGATAATTTGTGAACCGCTTTGAGACGACCTACAAACTGGTTTGTAATAAAGCGGTATATAAAAACCTTGAATTATTATTATGATGGCCTAACCATTAAACACAGTTTTTATTGAGGATAGCTTGTAGTACTTTATATAGCACATGAAGGGTAGAGTATGATAACAGCTAATATTGTCATTTAACACAGGTGAAAACAGACAGCTAATACTGTCATTTAACACAGGTGAAAACAGACAGCCAATATTGTCATTTAACACAGGTGAAAACAGACAGCTGATATTGTCATTTAACACAGGTGAAAACAGACAGCTAATATTGTACTGTCATTTAACACAGATGAAAACAGACAGCTAATACTGTCATTTAACACAGGTGAAAACAGACAACTAATACTGTCATTTAACACAGGTGAAAACAGACAGCTAATATCGTCATTTAACACAGGTGAAAACAGACAGCTAATATTTTCATTTAACACAGGTGAAAACAGACAGCTAATATTTTCATTTAACACAGGTGAAAACAGACAGCTAATATTTTCATTTAACACAGGTGAAAACAGACAGCTAATATCGTCATTTAACACAGGTGAAAACAGACAGCTAATATTTTCATTTAACACAGGTGAAAACAGACAGCTAATACTGTCATTTAACCCAGGTGAAAACAGACAGCTAATATTGTCATTTAACCCAGGTGAAAACAGACAGCTGATATTGTCATTTAACACAGGTGAAAACAGACAGCTAATATTTTCATTTAACACAGGTGAAAACAGACAGCTAATATTTTCATTTAACACAGGTGAAAACAGACAGCTAATACTGTACTGTCATTTAACACAGGTGAAAACAGACAGCCAATATTGTCATTTAACACAGGTGAAAACAGACAGCGAATATTGTCATTTAACACAGGTGAAAACAGACAGCTTATATTGTCATTTAACATAGGTGAAAACAGACAGCTAATATTGTCATTTAACACAGGTGAAAACAGACAACTAATACTGTCATTTAACACAGGTGAAAACAGACAGCTAATATTTTCATTTAACACAGGTGAAAACAGACAGCTAATATTTTCATTTAACACAGGTGAAAACAGACAGCTAATATTTTCATTTAACACAGGTGAAAACAGACAGCTAATATTTTCATTTAACACAGGTGAAAACAGACAGCTAATACTGTCATTTAACTCAGGTGAAAACAGACAGCTAATACTGTCATTTAACTCAGGTGAAAACAGACAGCTAATACTGTCATTTAACTCAGGTGAAAACAGACAGCTAATACTGTCATTTAACTCAGGTGAAAACAGACAGCTAATACTGTCATTTAACACAGGTGAAAAACAGAAAATGTGTTATGGTACACATTGGTGATCAAGTGTCGAATAAAAAGTCAATGATTCACAAAAAGAAGGTGAAAATAAAATTCCCGTTTCCATATAGATCTAACTGAAATGATAGTTCGGTACAGGATAATGACATTTTTGTACTGTGTCTGATGTTGGAAGGGAAGTAATTAGGTTTTTAAGCGTGACTGATGATATTTCCTTGTTCTAGCACCCCACCCTGTCTGACATGACAATGTATGAGCTGAACTTTTCCCTGTTGGTGGAACAGATGCTGAGTAAGATTGTGGACCCGTCCTACCGACAGATCATGGTCGAGGTACGTTTGTATGAGGCATGTGGAAGGATTATTACCATGTTTAACTGTACATGTGATTAAGCCGGATCCATATTTTAATTGATTTTGTATGCAAGACCATTTCTGGTTAGGTGATTCAATAATTTGTTAGCAACAAGTACCCGTTATACTCCCCGTGTGAGGACTAGTGTCGGGTGGCAGTGTTTTGTAGTGCCTAGAATGAGTTATTCTCCATACATGTAATGATCCACAGTATATTTTCTGTGTGGAAATCTGCTTGTTTTGACTTCAAATTGTTTGCTGCGTAGAAAGTTTCACTTTCAATATGTCTTTAATAGTGTGTCAATATCTAAATCATACCCAGTGTATATAAAGTCAGTGTGTCAATATCTAAATCATACCCAGTGTATATAAAGTCAGTGTGTCAATATCTAAATCATACCCAGTGTATATAAAGTCAGTGTGTCAATATCTAAATCATACCCAGTTTTATACTGAATAAAAGTGGTATGACTCAGTTATCAAAGAGTGAGTGCACCAGATAGGTGGAATGGGTTGTAGCTATGGTGAGTGTTTGTTTAGTTAACTTTATTACCTTCACATACTTGTGACATTCAATATCTATCTCATTCTACACAATATCAGATCTCATTTATCAACTTTTCATGCACCTTCCATGATTGCAATGTGTAAGTTTAAATTCAACTAAATATATTATTGAATTGAAAGTAAAAAGGCAATTAAATAATCAGTCATTGCTATAAAGAGATCAATTGTAGCAGTTTAAATGACCACCAAAAGTAGCTTGTATCATTACCAAATACAGTCAGTCAAGTGAAGAAATTGTTTTGTTAGGGGAAATAATCCATTCTGATGTTTTAAATAGTTTTGTAAGGGGAGATAATCCATTCTAATATTTTAAATAGTTGTGTAAGGGAAGATAATCCATTCTGATGTTTCAGACATTTGTTGTGGTGTCAACAATGCTGAACAGAAATCCAGAGGTGACATTTGAACAGTCAGTCAACATGGATAAGGTGGGTAAATGTAGTATTCTGTCTTTGATTCCTTTCTCTTTTCATATCAAAGATGACCCAAGATTGATATTGTATGTACCAATGATTGATAGCAGAATTTTGATAGCTGAACTATATTGATACAATGTGAAAACTTACAGGTCTGAATTAAAATTCATGGCATAGTTTGAATGAATAGGCTCATTTAAAATATGAGAATGTGAAATAGAGTTTGATTGAAGATAATCCATGACGTTTTATAATAGATAAACTATGCGATGATTAAAGATATCGTCCATCATTCTCTATCACAGATAATCAATGTTTTATAATAGATAAACAATATGATGATTAAAGATATCATCCATCATTCTCTATCACAGATAATCCATGTTTTATAATAGATAAACTATATGATGATTAAAGATATTGTCCATCATTCTCTATCACAGATAATCCATGTTTTATAATAGATAAACTATATGATGATTAAAGATATCGTCCATCATTCTCTATCACAGATAATCCATGTTTTATAATAGATAAACTATATGATGATTAAAGATATCGTCCATCATTCTCTATCACAGATAATCCATGTTTTATAATAGATAAACTATATGATGATTAAAGATATCGTCCATCATTCTCTATCACAGATAATCCATGTTTTATAATAGATAAACTATATGATGATTAAAGATATCGTCCATCATTCTCTATCACAGATAATCCATGTTTTATAATAGATAAACTATATGATGATTAAAGATATCGTCCATCATTCTCTATCACAGATAATCCATGTTTTATAATAGATAAACTATATGATGATTAAAGATATCGTCCATCATTCTCTATCACAGATAATCCATGTTTTATAATAGATAAACTATATGATGATTAAAGATATCGTCCATCATTCTCTATCACAGATAATCCATGTTTTATAATAGATAAACTATATGATGATTAAAGATATCGTCCATCATTCTCTATCACAGATAATCCATGTTTTATAATAGATAAACTATATGATGATTAAAGATATCGTCCATCATTCTCTATCACAGATAATCCATGTTTTATAATAGATAAACTATATGATGATTAAAGATATCGTCCATCATTCTCTATCACAGATAATCCATGTTTTATAATAGATATACTATATGATGATTAAAGATATCGTCCATCATTCTCTATCACAGATAATCCATGTTTTATAATAAATAAACTATATGATGATTAAAGATATCGTCCATTATTCTCTATCACAGATAATCCATGTTTTATAATAGATAAACTATATGATGATTAAAGATATCATCCATCATTCTCTATCACAGATAATCCATGTTTTATAATAGATAAACTATATGATGATTAAAGATATCGTCCATCATTCTCTATCACAGATAATCCATGATGCTTTTGAGGAGTACCAGCGAGACCAGGGTAGGCACGAGGGCCAGGAGAAGATGGATGAAATGAGAAATTTCTTCAACACACCTCCCAACATCCGCAGAGGCACAACCAGCTACATCACAAAAGCTGTCATACGCAACCTCCTTGAGGGAGACGTCAAGTTTGTTGGAGACGACTTTTGCTGCATCACCTGATCAAAGTCATTTATTGAAGTACAAGGTCAAAGTCATCACTTGATGTCATGGTCAAGGTCAGGGAGAACCTCGTTGTATCATGATTGTGTTTAAGGTCAATGTCATCTCCAAATACTATGATCAAAATGTGGATGACATGACAATGATAACACTTCATCCCGGTATACACAGCACGTTGATGCAACTTGGAAGGCAGCTTCAAGCTTAGGTCAGTATTCAAGATGATCAGTACTCAGCTCTAAGGTCAATGTCGAGCTTCAAGGTCAGTGTGGACTTCTTCGTTTATCACAAAAGCCCGTTTGTGAAGTAGTGAAACCGTTCGGACATATTCCTGGATTGTTTTTTGGTAAGGAATGGGTTTTTTTATGAGATCATTCTTTTTGAAGACTATAACATGCAGATATAAGACTGTGTCTTCAAAGCACCAGCACAATCATGTGAGAACAGATTACTATCCAAGTGTTTCTTTGGCATGTGAGAGTATTTTCTACTGGAGTTGGAAGTTATATTGGAAAGTTGGGAAGTTCCCTATTGTTAGATTTCCTGCAAGGTAATATTACAATGTACATGTATAGCAGATTTCTGAGAGAATTGTTTTCTGTAGGAAAAAAATATACAGCTTTTTTGCCATTAAGGAATCCTTGTATCAGCATATGGACTATTCAAGTCATGCCTAACATTTATATTTTGATTACAGCTGAGTGTATATATTATATTACCAGGCTAGATGTATTATATTACCAGGCTAGATGTATTATATTACCATGCTAGATGTATTATATTACCATGCTAGATGTATTATATTACCATGCTAGATGTATTATATTACCATGCTAGATGTATGATATTACCATGCTAGATGTTTTATATTACCATGCTAGATGTATGATATTACCATGCCAAATATATTATATTACTGTGGTAGAATTGTAGTGTATACTGGAATCTTCCTCCCCCTCTTTGGTAAAACCCCTATTAGTCCAGAGTTGGTTACTATACATAGTAATCACTAATCAGTGTACCCTATATATCACCAACATGATGATCTAAGCTTTATAACAGAGGGTGAAAGTGAAGCTGCTGTGAGCATTTTCCAATTAGTGTTGTGTTATTAGATCATACGTGGTATTGTTTGCGGATGTTAAATTTGTACAGAATCTGACGTGGTAGATCTGGTTTTTTGTAAAGATGCAATATTTTCGTGTGAGACAGGATTTTTGTTACTTTATACCTGATTAGTTAATATGCGATAACGCAGTAATATTATCTCATAGGCTCACATCAGATGATAGGACTTAACAAAATCATACTATATACTATGGTCCTAACCAGTATGTATGTGATATAGCACAGGCACATGTGATCAGGGTGATGTCTTATGTGTGGACATTTTCACATAAATACACTCAAATTTTCTATTATTTTTAGCCAGGTTAGCTTATGCCGTACTGCATCGTCCGTCATCCGTCCGTCACATTTTTCTTTTAAACAACTTCTTCTGAAGAACTGGAGGACCTAGGGTCATGATATTTTGCCAGTAGGTACCTTGGATGGAGTGCTATAAAGTTTCCTCAAATGACATTGACCTACTTTCAAGGTCACAGGGGTCAAATATGTTCAAGAATTCTAACAACAATATCCCAAGAACCATTTGGACTAGAGTCATGATACTTAGTAATGTTATGTAGACCAGCAGTGCAAATCTTTTTCTTAATTCCAGTAATGAGGTCAATGGTCAACTTTAGTGCTAGTTGGGGGTCAAATGTCAACATGGGTTAAAAGCTTTAACAATCTTCTTCTCAAGTTCCATAAGGCCCATGGTCATGATATTTGGCCAGTAGGTACCAGGGATAGAGTGCTATAAAGTTTACTCTTTAAAATAACCTTGACCTACTTTCAAGGTCACAGGAGTCAAAAATGTAAAGAAAACTTCTAATAACGATATCCTAAGAAGCATATGGTCTAAATTCATGATACTTGGATGTGTTATGTAGACCAACAGTGCAAATCTTTTTCTTAATTACAGTAATGAGATCAAATGTCAACTTTAAGTGCCAGCCGGAGTCAAATGTCGACATGGGTTAAAAGCTTTAAAATTACAATTTCAAATTTCAAACAACAATATCTTGAAAGTGTTTAAGAGATGTTAAAATGTCTTGTGTTGTTCTTGTTACCAAATTTGATCTGAAGTTACCTATATGTCAATTTCATGTAACAAAAGAAACAGGTGAGCGATACAGACCCTCTGGGCCTCTTGTTTTTATACACTCGTCGTCCGATGGGTTGTATTATGGTATGGGCTGCGTTGTCCGAAGACCGACCGTCTGTCAGTAAACTTTTCCTTGTCACCGCTGTCCTGCCTTCGTTCATGAATATATCTCAATGAAACTTGGTACACATATTGTATACAAATATAGCTTGAACAAGTTTGCATTTTAGAAGTTTACATGCAGTTTTAGTGCCAAATAAGGGCATTGTTTTCGCGTACTTTTGCTTGTTATGAATTGTTCTTCAATTTTTGTCAAACTTGATGGGATGTTTCATTACCTGAATGCATCTGATGAGGTCTTAAATCATGATATTCAAATGCCATTCGGCAGAGTTTTGTCCCTTTTCATTGCAGGGCTATGCACCTTTAATTGCCAAATATGGGCATTGTGTAGTAAATGCAAGAACTTTTTTTATTTTCTAATCAAGTCCTTTCAAATTTGGTATTGTAATGTTAGAAGCAATAATGTTCAACATATATTATGGGTTTTTCAGCTGAGTTTAAACTTAATGCGTTTTGGCGTATCCCACTTTACATAGCAACACCGTACTTCATTTTTGCTGTTAACTTTTCATTGTTTACACGATAACTCAAACAACTGTTCTACGATTTTTATTGAACTACTTGGTTGTTTCATTACCTGAATGCTTCGAATGACTTCTGAAAACGGTGACATTCACTATTCGGCAGAGTTAAGTAATGGACCAATTTCAACGAAATTTCCTGATATGATAACCACCACCTGCAGTTGTTTATCTCGGTTTTTTTTTTTCATTCTGACCCTTTTTTTACAAAGTTATGGCCCTTTGTTGAAAAAAACTTGTCCGGACAACTCTTCCAAAACTACGGGTCCAATTTCAACGAAAGTTTTCAGATATGATAACTACCACCTGATATTATGCATCATGGTATTACTTTTTTAATTCTGACCCTTTTTACGGAGTTATTGCCCTTTGTTGAAAAATGCTTTAAAAACTTCTGGGCCAATTTTAATGAGAGTTTTCACTTATTATAACTACCAGCTGATGTTGTGCATCCGGGTATTATTTTTTCAATCTGTCCTTTTTGTTGGAGTTATGGCTCTTTGTTGAAAAATACTTGTCATCACAACTAATTTCTACAAAAGTTTTCAGATATGATAACTACCCCCTGATGTTCTGCATCCAGGTATTTTTTTCCCAACCTTTTTTTATGGAGTTATGGCTCTTTGCTGAAATATTGTTGTCCTGACAACTTCTCCTAATCTACTTGGCCAATTTCAAAGAAAATTTACAGATATGGTAACTGCCCCCCGACGTTGTGCATCCAAGTAGTACTTTTTCATCCCAACCCTTTTAAAAGGAGTAATGGTCCTTTATTGAATAAACCTTTGTCTGCCTCATAAACTACTCGGCCGATTTCAATGAAAGTTTACAGACATGGTAATTACCCCCCTGATGTCGTGCATCAGGCTAGTATTTTTTTCATTTCTACCCTTTTTAAGGAGTTATGGCCCTTTGTTAAACATCTTTGTCCAGACATCTCTTCCTTAACTAATAGGACAATTTCAGCAAAACTGATTTATCTGGGCTTACTAGATTTGGTTTGTAAGTAATGTTTTGGCATGGGGAGGGAGTACAGGAAGTATGTCAGTGACCTGTATACTTAAATAAGTGTACAGCTCAGTCAATAAAGACACCATTACTGGTGGGAGACTGGATTGCTTTGCAATGTTTTGCCTTAGTAAGTCTTTAGTTTACAGTTCTGGTTTATATGGGAGCGGGGGGGGGGTATTAGTTAGCCGTTGCCTTAAAGTTCTAGTTTTATTTATTTTTCAACAATTACGAAACAAATTATTTTACTTATATTATCGCTCTTGGTGATCCGAATGTTGGCGCCCGCAGGGTCTTAATGTGGGAAGAAACGGGAGTACCCAGAGAAATTCCAAGTGGTCGGGCAGGTGACCCCATACAGTTTCACATCATGGAATGGAGCCTTTTGGTGAAAGGGGAGTGCACTATCCACTGTGCCACCCGAACACCACATCCACTGTGCCACCCGACCACCAAACTTACTTTATACTGGTAGGTTATTTTCATTGTATATTCCATATGTTGTCAAAAAATCAGCTTAATATGTCGAGCCATTATTAGTTTCAGAAAAATATTGGACAGTGTTTTTTGTGACAATTAATGGTTGGAGGTATCAAACAGACTTTTGGTATGGCAACACATGGAATTTGAAAATTAACACACAAAAAATAGAACGTGCACACGCAAGACATTGCCCTGACCACAAATATGCCAGTGTTATATATGTATATCTCTGTTGTTTGTTGGGGATTTCCTTAGTTAATTTGAGTTAGAGCAAGATCATGATCAGGATGTGAAAACTTGGTACATATTAAGATATTTAATTTTCATGATTTCAATCAATTAGCAATTTTAGCCATATAGATTGACATCTTTAAGATCTTTGCATGCCATGGTTTTCAACCGAATGTTTTGATCTGTAGTTATTTAGTGCTGCATTTCCTTATCCATTCAAACTTGATCAACACCATTTAAATGTATGTATTATATACCACATGTATGTTAAAAGACTGTTGCTGGTTTTGTGTTGGTTTAATTCTGTATACTCCAGCATAAAAAGTTTGATAGCCCTGCATGTGAGTTTTCTGGCTGACTACAAGCCCAGCTAGGTCACGCTGTGAATTGTTTATCTGATTGTTAACCAATAAATCGTTGTTGTTAGATCTGAACACGACTTTACTTTTTACTGACAACTGACCTCTGTCAATTTTGTCAAGATGGCCAAATTGACACAAACCTCTTATATTCTACTACCTTAAATGAGTTCAATGATACGACCATATATCTGTACAATATTAAGTTTCATATTTCATATTGTGACAATTTTAAGTACTTTCAATAGAAAAAAGAGCTCTGTTGATAACAAGGATGAGTTTCTAATATTTTGATGTCAACTTACACATTGTGTGATGTAATGGCACAGTGTTTTGACCACCATAACTATATTCAGCAAGAACCTGGTTTATCAGGATTCATATTCCAATACCATCATGATTGTATTAATCTGTATGACTTAAATGACCAATTAAGGTCAATTTAAATCTGACAATGTTCAAATTATGATAATTTTCTGATAATTATCAAAACTTCCCAATAATTATAAGAGAAGAAATAAATATGACAGAATTTTAGAGTGGTTTGGTGGTTCATGCTCTGTTTCCCGGCCCCACAGAAAGACTATGGTAGTAATTAATCTATAACAGAAAATACCAAATCAATTATACAACCTAACAGGTTCTTGTAAGAAGAAAATCAGGCAAAACCTGTGATCTATACATCTGTCCTTTGTTTTCCTAATTTTTTCACCGAATAAATCATGTGTTTATACCTGCATTTGTTTTAGAACGATTATCAACTATAACAATTAATGTTGATAAGACAGTACATATTTATCAGAAAGAAAACTGTTTGAATGTAACATAATTGTATTTACTTCAAACCCTTTCTTTCTTTGAGTTTCATTGAACAGCCGTACTGATAATTACTGCCGATTGTTTTCCACCTTATAAGTTTTACCTGTCGGAGTAATCCCTGTCAGCTTACCATATGTTACCTGTATAGCAAACAGTATTACCTGTATGATTGACAGCTGACAGTGTGTTGACAGATTAGGACTAACTACAGGTGGGTGTGTCACATGTTACTTTATATACATGTACCTGTCGGTACTGAGTAGGATACTAAAAGGTTCTTATCTAACAACAAGCAGCTCATTATTTGTCATACACTTGCTTATAAAGAGGATAACAATATATTTTCTTTAAAATCCTAATTTATTTCACCATTATTTGAAAAAAACCTTCTAATTTGGGTATAAAAATGGTAATAAATCAACAAACTTAACCACAAACTATTACTGATTGTTGTCTTAATCATGAGGTTTTTTCATTGTCAAACTATTTGCTAAACATAAAAAAAAGATGCATTGGTAGTTTGATACTTTCAGCTTATACCAGATTTTTATATTATCAGTGATGTCATCAGTCACACCTGGCCTTATCAGTATGAGGTTCATTTTTGACTAGGAATGTTTTATAAGATTTTTAGGTCACCTGAGACAAAGTCTCAAGTGACCTATTGCGATCGCCTTTTGTCCGTCGTCGTCCGTTATCCGTCGTCCGTCGTGCGTCCGTAAACAATTTACATTTTCGACTTCTTCTCCAAAACCCCTGAACCAATTTCAATGAAATTTTGCAGGGACCTTCCATGGACAAAGGTCAACAAAA
>NW_018404058.1:195380-275764 GCF_002113885.1 Mizuhopecten yessoensis
TCTTCATAGATGGAAGGGTCTTAAGGTGCTTTACCAAAATTGTGAATTTCTTGACCCTGGGGTCTCATGTTTCCCCCTGGGGAGGGGGTAAACTTTACTATAGTTTATATAGGGAAATCACATTTTGAACCAACATTTGTTTAATTCCATTGGAAGTAATTCAATTTGGGTTAGCATTATCAGTATTAGGTAGCAGTTTGATAATAAGCACCTATGAGCCCTGACTGACCCCCAGGGGCTGATGGGTGGTAAGATTTGATTCCACTGTTTCAGCCTTTTCATGTAGAATTTTTTGTCCATCATTGATAATGATTACTGAACATTTTATGGTTTTGTCATTTTGCCTTCAAGTAAGTCTTTACCATGTTATAAGTCAGGTTTTACAGACACTTCATCAACACTGACATGTCAACACCTCCACTTTAACATCTCATCAAAATCTGTATAACAGTCTCATTGACATCTGTCAACACCCCCATTGACATGTCAACAACCTCCTATTGACATCTGTCAACACTCTCCCATTGATGTCTCTGTCAACACCCTCCCATTGACATCTCTGTCAATACCCTCCCATTGACGTCTGTCAACACCCTACCATTGACGTCTGTCAACACCCTCCCATTGACTTCTGTCAACCCCCCCCCATTTACGCCTGTCAACACCCTTCCATTGACGTCTGTCAACACCGTACCATTGACGTCTGTCAACTCCCTACCATTGACGTCTGTCAACCCCCCCCCATTGCCGTCTGTCAACACCCTACCATTGACTTCTGTCAACACCCTCCCATTGAGGTCTCTGTCAACACCCTCCCATTGACGTCTCTGTCAACACCCTCCCATTGATGTCTCTGTCAACACCCTACCATTGACTTCTGTCAATACCCTCCCATTGACGTCTGTCAATACCGTCCCATTGACGTCTGTCAACACCCTACCATTGACTTCTGTCAACACCCTCCCATTGACGTCTCTGTCAACACCCTCTCATTTATGTCTCTGTCAACACCCTCCCATTGACTTCTGTCAACACCCTCCTATTGATGTATCTATCAACACCCTCCCATTGACATCTGTCAACACCCTACCATTGACTTCTGTCAACACCCTACCATTGACTTCTGTCAACACCCTCCCATTGACTTCTCTGTCAACACCCTCCCATTGACATCTGTCAACACCCTACCTTTGACTTCTCTGTCAACACCCTCCTATTGATTAATAGAATCTTTCACCCCCTTGGGGGCGAGATAGGAGAATCTCAACCAGAGGGGGAGGATTCTTAAGTTGCCAACACGAGCCTGTGCCGAGTGTTTGGCAACTAAAGAATCTTTCCCCGAGGGTTGAGATTCCACTATCTCACCCACAAGGGGATGAATGATTCTTTTTCTCTTACCCTGTTCTTTCATTGTGCATCATATGCACAATGTAATGATAACGTTACATGCTAAGTTCAGGGTTGACGTGACGTTGATGGATTGTTGACGTGACGTCATTGTATTGTTAAAGTGACGTCATGCCATTGTAAGGAATAGGGGAATCCCCCCGTCTCAACTTTAGGGTGAGACAAGGAAATCTCACACCGGTAAAAATGCGGATACACCTGTCCAGGGTAAGAGAAGTATCTATCAACACCCTCCGATTAACGTCTCTGTCAACACCCTCCTGTTGACATCGCTGTCAACACTTTCCCATTGACATCCCTGTCAATGCAGTCCAAGACTAAACAGTCTTGTCAATGTTTTCTTAAGCTTGGTCTCATTGACTGTCAAAGTCAGGTAATATTCACTAGTATCATCATTGTTATAACTTATTCAGATAAAAAAAACAAAGCTAAGTCAGTGTTAACATAATAAAACTTTTTTTTATTGTTTTAACAATATGCAAATATGAGGTTTTTAGTCTCACAATATCTCTTATGTAATTGCTCGTTACAAAGTGTGTACCTCTCTGCCGTTAAACTGCTAGCCACTACACACAAACACCCATAACAACTAGACATGTACTGGCAACTTGCATCAACTCTCCGCAACACTAGCGTACACTAATAAATAATTTAAAGACAGTTAAAAAATTATACAGAGAAAAAAAAATCAATTAAAAGATAAATTCTTTGAGCGACAATGATTGCAAGACTGGAGATGGTGCCATTTATAAATAAGCTATAGTCAGGCAGAAAGAGATTTTTTTCGCATGCCACTTGAAACCACTCCCTGAGGTGTTACAAATAAAAGGCAAGCTTCAGCCACCCAAAAGATAATGTGGCAGAGTAGATGGCTATTCATTCGCTCAAACCACTGCAAGAGGAAACCACTCTCATTTGTTTAGTGTCTTCAGCGACAGAAGCAGATATAACAGTTAACACTCTCACTGTACCAAGCTAATGTCCAATAGAGATCTAGTTTACACAAATATACATATAACAGTATGGAAATCACTCGTTAGTTTTCAGACCCACCATGGTGTACTGGCAGAAGTTGATCAGAAAATTTACACAACTCTTACACATTTCTTGTTAATCAATAATTACGTATCATTTGCACTTATCCATGCTCAGCATTTTGACAAAATTTTGCATAGATTTATAAATACATAGTATCAGTTGTCGAGGGTATTGGAATATTCATACGGGTGATACACCCTTACTATATGTATTTACATTGAAAGCTTGTGATGTAAAGCTGGCAACACTGGTCTTTCAAAACTTCTTTATAATATTAATTTATAATCAATTAGATTTTCAATAACCTTTATGCAATATCAACAAGGACCTTTTAGATATGTAAGTATCTGTACATTCAGTTTATGGCAAACCAACAAATGCTGCAATGACAAACAGTTGAAATGAGCGAACCCATTGAAGTGGGGCGGATACCTGTCTGACACTACCATCAACAGAAACTCCTGGATAAAATGTGATGATGTAAACGATGATAAAATGAATGCATTGATAGGAAACATATTTCATTCTCAAAATTCGTAAAATGTTCATTTGCGCATCAAAGTTTATAGCGGGTGCAAAAAAATTGATAAAAAAATATACAAGAATATGAAATCAATGATTGGTAAATAATAAATGTTCTATTTACTTAAAACTAGCTGTTGTTTTATCAGTACTGACAAGATGACCTCTATATACAGATGAAACACCTATATACATGATGTATGTACAAGTAACTGTTAGTACCGTCCACTGCCATCAACACTCAACTTGTTAATTATTTCACTAATTACATCCAGTATTGCACACTACAACAGACACAATGCTTCCTTTTCTCAACAATAAATTATCTGTTGTATGATTCTGTGTATATCACAAGGATTCAGAAGACAATATATTAATATCAAACATCTTGCTATTTACAACAACAAAAGTTAACACTGGTTTGTCCGATTATATACATTTATCCAGTAGGATAACTTCAGTATTTACTTATATATATACTTACCTAACAAACAAAATTTACCAAAGCTTTCTGAATTATGACAGACAAATGACTATTACAAATGACTAAACTTGGATAAGGCAAGTAGAAGTTTCAAGCTACTTACTTTGTTCCTCAAATGATCAGCTTATATATGAACTAGCTACTGAATGTTGGAGTAGAGCATCTGTATAGACTATTTTACTTAACATGACAGGTAATGCACCAGATTAATTTACCTGAGAAGAACAAAAATGATCAAATCTTAGTGGATGTTGTTCCTCAAGGCCAGCACCAAGTAATAATCAACTTACGTGTATATAATGACATGGTGATCTTACATGTCTTTGTCTCAATGAAATAGCTGAACATAAAACACAAGTTTTCATAATAATGGCAATCCTCTGAGATAACTGTGAAAATAAAAACATTTATTTGCACAATATTAAAATTTATACTACATGCAGATATACAAACTAAAAAAGTACATTAATTTCAAACAATAACCTAGCTGTTTGTATTTCAGTTCACTCAGATTTTAAAATTTTGTGTGGATCTCCGACACTTTCGTCATGTTAATTCCTGATATTGAGCATGGACAGTAATATAATAAAATGTCAAGTAAAAGTTTTGACTATGGCGACATTTTTATTCAGATCTTGTATACTCAGAAGATGACAAAAATTGTACAAGATAATCACTAAAATACCTTACATCAATAACATGTTTGTGCTGCAGTAAATAATTAATGTTTATATTTACAGTTGATTCAGAATTATTATAAGTATGGCAATGTGCTGTCTGAATTACCACTATCTGTATCAGATATTATTTTCATAAAAATAAATCACAAGAGCACCAAGGTTGTTATTTGTAGATTATTTCTGTAGAAAATGTTTTTTCTTTTGAATTATATATATGCAGTATTGAATGGTGACGCAGTTGTAAAAAAACATGTACTCTTTACTGTACTCTTATTGTCTAATTGAAAAAGACTTACTCACTGAAATAACAATTGCATGGATTGAAAATTAACAAATAAACAGGTATAACAACTGACCATATACAGATATACAATTAGTAAAGTTAGCAAAATATTACTTAATAAATTTGGGTGTTAACTACTAACTGTATACATAAACAACAACCAGTCAGAGCTAGGGGCTAAATTGATAGGATAACTCCGATTACTAGACGCTCAGTTACATTAGTGCTTGGCCTGGTAGGTCTGAACGCAGCTCTTTGGACAGTTGATGCGTTGACAGTTATAGCCACGTTTGGCGGTTGTGCGTTGTCCAGTGGTCTTGTTGTGCCTGTCAATGGTGGCTCGTGTAAGGCGGCGAGTCTCCTTGTACTGCTTCGACCTTTGGGAGGATTTAATTGAATCGGTCTGAGCCCTTGCTGCCAGAGCCTGGGGTTTGCGTGGTGACTGCTGCACAACAACACCGTGAGCATTTCTTGGACGGAGGCCACGTTTTTGAATTGTTCTAGAAATATTATCTGTGGAAGACTCGGATAAGTCACTTTCCTCACCTGCACTTCCTCCAGAACAATGACTGTTGTAAACAGACATGCTGGGATGCTCTATGAGGAGATTTTCCATTGGATCCATGCCTACCTGGGAAGATGTGGCGCCGCCTGCAGTAAAACATGGAGGAGGTGTAAGAATCCAACTTTCATGAAAACCAATTTTAGCGTTCAAACAGTATCTGGAATGTCCCACGGGGCTCAAGGAGCCGGGAGTGGATGGAGTTTGGCTTGCCGGGTGGCAATTGGAGGCAGTTTCAGAATCACTGTCACTATATACAGGATTTGCTATTCGCACAAGTCGGCAACATTTTTTATGACCAAGAATTTCAGCTTGTGGCGAAGTTGTAGATTTGCATGCTGTATCTGCAATGAACAATACTGTACTATACAGTAATGCTCAACCAATTTACACCCATACAATCAGATTTACTTTAAACAAAAATAGCACTTTTTTTTTTATTAAATTATCACACAGTGCATTATCCACTTTTTAATATTGAATGGTTTTAATTGCCAACTGTTGATTATCTTTCAGTATTAAAATTCCGAAAAAGAGCTAAACATCTGAGGACATCCTGTATGAAGAATCTGTATAAGTCCTACATTTGTTAATAAGATTGACTGTGTGTAAGCTGTCTTTGTTATCTAAAATAACAGACTGGATATTCCTCTTGTTTAGCTTTTTCTCTGAATTTTAATAATCAATGGTTAAGTATTTAAATTACCCGGTACATCCACGATGACCCAGTCCTGGTCGGGTGCAGGTTTAGTCTCCAGCTCAACTGGTGCAGTCTCCATGTCCTCGGCACTAGAGCCCCCGAACAGATAGCTAGCCACACTTGTCAGCATCTTGCTACCTTGATTATGTAAAAAAAAATCCAATTAGAGATTTAACATATAGAATTATATATAATCATCGAATTTCTTCGAACTACATTATCATTGTTTGCTGGAATCGGTACAAATTGAAACACATCAGCACCACTTCAGTCATATCCTTTTATGATTAAAGGTGGACAAGTTCCTATGTGACATCATTGCTATAAAAGATCACGTATACAGTGAATTTGCAATACGTGATGCAATCAGCAATCCAGGGCAGTAAGAATTATTTATAGGCCTGACCTAGACACAACCATTGTCATAACATTTGAAACATAAAATATATATGAAAATTGCAGACTATAACTGCTACCTTAAGCTTGTGCATAGCTAATCGAGATCGGTTGTCTACAAAACGACTGCCTTTTCACACGCATACAGTACATATGATATGAAACCCCAAGAGCAAAACCCGAATTTGAATCACGTAACGGGTATCAAACTCAACCCCAGGTCGGTCATCATAATTTTGAAATGTGCAATTTTATGGTTTAAATTTAGAAATTGATTTCCATTTGTAAATTTTAAATGAACTAAACCTTTTCGTTGATGGAATTTACCCATAATCAATAGGCATCTGCTAGAGCTAGCGTCAGTGATAATTAGACGCGGACAAGTAGGCTAACGCCCTTTGTTAGACACCACATTCAAATCAACAAAGAAAAACCCTATTCGTCAATCAATTTAAATTCGTCCAAAAGCACGCCCTGGTAAGTTAGGCTAGTTCATCGTGTTGGCACCATTCCCAGTACCTATATTTCAAATTCGTAAAAATCATTAAGCAAAGTCATCACAGTAAGAACTGGTTTGCAGGATTGGCGTAAAAAATGAAGGAATGAAGGTCGATCGCCTGTCACGCATATTCGATCAGAATTCTGCAAAATACCCGTACAGATTTCTTTTAAACTTACCTGACTCTGTACCCGAATAATCTTTCTATCAATTCCGATCACTCTTTATGGAAACTACGACAAATTTCAGTGAAAATCTGTTAATTTTCTGCAGTGTTTTTCTCGAATCAGCTGTTTCCCTCCGTCTGACAGATGAATGCAACGACGCAGTCGTGTTTACGTTTTGATGGCGCTTTTTGATTGGCTGAAGGCGGTCCATATATGGTAATCTAATGAATATTTATGAGATTTTTGTCCCGTATATGGCAACGGATATGCGTGCGCATATATTGATCACGTGCTAATGTTGTGATAATTTGACAGATCCCAGACCCTATGATTCCAGACAAAACTTCGACCAATTTTGTATGGAACTGCGCGAATTACTGCCCGTATTGTCTGTCGTGCTTGTGTTTTTATATTTACAATTAAATATAGTCTCCAAGGTTGAAATTTTCGTCTGCATTATATACCAATTGCAGCGATGATGTAGTCTTGATCAACAGAAGGGTCAGGGAACGAGGTTTATCGTTAGCGTCCGGTGAACACCGGAACAGCTATAAATAAAACAATATCCGAGCAGTGTTATGAAGCAGTTATTTCTTTGCATATAATGTATATATGCAATATAAGAGATATTCATGTTTGGAGGAATAAAGATATGAATGAAAGAAGTTGTTCCTTTGAAATAACCGTACGATGAAGGATGAAAGCAGCTAGGTTTTTAGTCGGACGTTATATAGATATTATTTTTTCTCTAATTATAGCAATATGATCGAATTACTTAAAACATTATATTATAAATGCCCCTTATAATATGATATATATACGTCTCTGGTTATAGTTATATATATATATTGTCGAATCGGGGTCCCCCAGGGGTCAGTCCTCTGTTCGAGTCTGTTTTTGCATTACATAAATGGCATGCGCATTGGTCTCACCTCGGTCAAAACTGTCACCTCTAGTTGGCATGCTACAATCAGAGACGTATATATCTGGGAAAAAAACAATATGTGACGTCATTTTGACTTCCAGAT
The DNA here is from genome assembly GCF_002113885.1 of Mizuhopecten yessoensis. NCBI lineage: Eukaryota > Metazoa > Mollusca > Bivalvia > Pectinida > Pectinidae > Mizuhopecten > Mizuhopecten yessoensis. The sequence goes on from NW_018404058.1 coordinate 203,147, forward strand.
AGTTATCAGTTATTAAATATTTATTTTAGCTTGAAGGAAAATGGGCGTTAATCCTTATAATTTGAAGGCTGTGTATTATAATTATATCCTGATGTCCTTTGTCTGTCGATTACATTTGCTTGAAAACTAGTAGTGTTAGCATAGACGTATAATACATGTATCTGGTGGTAGATACGATCCAGAAGGCATTTTGATGTGTAGTATGGAAATAAATTATGGGAAAAATAAATCAGGTGATTATATCATAAATATATGTTGGTAAAAGACGCCCGAAAGGTGGAATTGAACCACTCCGACGCTAATCGGCTACAGGTTTGAAGCCTGCACTCCAGACCACTGAAGCTCATCCGGGCACTTGTAAACAGTATCGACGCTAGTTATATACCTATCACTATCATGTCTGTTCTGATCGGGGTAACTATTAATTTCCATACAGGACAATTTGAAAAATATAGTTTTAACCAATCAATTATTTAAGTACAAAGATATATATTAATCCAAAAATCTAGTTTTGTTTTTGACATTCTAAAATTAAGGTATTTGAATTACTTATTAACATAAAGGGTAAGATATCAGATTTCATTGTACAAAGGGAATATAGGAATAAATTTGTAAAACTCGAGTTGTCTTTCTTGGTATGTACGTACTCTTGTATATTAGGACATTATTATCAATTATATACGTGCACGCGAAGCTACCTAATTGATCGCTATGGTAATCTTATCATGGTAATCTAGAATGTGATTGGGTCACTTACAGTCGCTTCGACCGTATCACCATACCAACTATATGCCTAAATTTAGGACAAGCTATGACATGTATGATGGCGGAGTTCGTCGACAAATCAATTTCGCATTGTTGTCAAGAAATAAGAATAGCATACAATTTATCGATTTTATTTTTATGGACAAATTACTGATAGGGTCAAATTAGTGCAGCGATGACGCGAGATTTAAGAATGGCGATTACCCCAATATGATCAATCGGCCTTGTAGTTAGGACTCTGTTCAACGTCAAGATGACAACCTACAAGTAATGTAGTGTAAGCTGATATTATTTTCTCAATTAGCAAATTAACATTGGCGGCATAGTCGGAGTCTGTAATGTTTGTGTGCATCAAACTAACTAAATATATATTTTAAAAAATGGAGAAAGTTTAACGACAGAAGTCAGACATCATAATAGTTATAATATAATTATTTGGTAAATATTGAGAGTTATACTTCGGTTACTGCCCTTATGCATGAGCATATCATCGGGGGAAATGTTCAAGATAACTTTGTCTTTAATATATCTGTAATGTATACACGAAAAAAGGTCTTTATGTGATAACCATTTATAGTTACAACTATAAGCACACAACTTCTGTGGCAACAGGCTTTCTGATTTTAACCTAGGACATTATAGTTAAAGCCTGACTTGTTAACGTCATTTATGACGTCAGATGTCTCAACATTACGCAGGATCTTAAATCCACACGTGATCACATCAAATCAAGTATTATACGTGATCACATCAAATCAAGTAATATTAAAACAACGTTACATGTTAACAAATCTCTATTGATTAATATGACGTTGATTTTTATGAAAACATAACCAGTTTGTAACCGAGATACTAATGTATTGCAGTTTGGCTATATAACAGAAAACCCTCACTATTCATATAACGTCATTATTTTAACGTCATTTCATGTTTAATTGGTGACGTTTCGCTTTTTTCGTTGACAATATGTAGTTTTGACATACAATTGTTCAAGAACGTTGTTTTTAGTCATTTTTGACGTCATTTCTATAATTTTGATTCCAATGTGACGTCATACAACGTGAACTTTTCAGAACGAGGCTGTCACATGACTTCTCTGATGTCTTTAATGGGATGTAACGCACTGAACTATGGGAAATGTAATAAAGCATTTTGATTGGTCGAAGCGTATCATTATGTATGACGATTGCCTACGTCAAAAGCAAATTCAGCCTGTCACGTGACCAAGTAGACGCCATCTTGGATTTGGTCGATGCCATTGTACAGACAGGAGGATATGGCCGATATGACCCAACATACACACATTTGGAAATTTGTCTGGCTTTAACTGGTAAGATACGCCTGAGGTATTGATGGATTTCATTTAAGTTATATATGACTTAAAGATGTATCTACATGTGAGGTAGATTGTTATTACCTGAATTATTACACTGATAAAAGAGCTCTAGACGAGAGGAAATGCGCGAATTATGGCGGTAAAACATGATGCATGGTTTATAAAAAATGCTAACTTAAGCTAATATGTTATCCCTTTCATATTTTTCTGATGAACAGTGAAATGTTTAATGTAAAATATATTGTAGAGAAAAACGGATAGGAATTGAAATTGATCTAATTTTGTAGAATGCATCATTTATATTCAATCGAAACTTCCTGTTGTGTCGACTTCGATATACCGGGGTCTATGCGACCTACATAATGCGAATCTTGCTGAATAATGAATGGGAAGACGTACTTACCATACTTGAAATAAATTTGTTGGTGTCTTTCTCTTTATTTTATGTAAAACGAGATGGATATACATGAACATCTACCTTGTTTACATCAACAGCAACACGTGAAAGTGTCCATTGACTATTATAATTTGCTCATTGTCTCCCTTTGTCCGTGATCAATCAATAGGCTTAAGTTACCCGATATCTTGCGCTAGGTAACAAGGCACACATAAGCAGTTCAACAACATTTTTTGAATTAAAAGGGTTTGATCGTGGAGGTAATCGGGTCCAGTACACTGCCGATTGATCTATATAGCTATATACACCTTTAAATTATAGCTGTATTGAGCTATATTTTCTCAGATTTCAAATTTCATTAAATTAAAGCAAAGTCGCATAAAACAATCGGGTTTATGGTAATGTTGACTACAAAGAGCATACAGTTAGATGATTATTTTCATTTTTCATAAATGTAAAATTTCCGATTTTTCTACATCATTATTTTTTAAAAAGAATACTTATGTTTAATGTCTTTTGTTCGAACACACAACTTGAGTACTGAACTTTCGTAATTATTGATCGAGGTTGGCTATCGGCGATGCAATACTAGCCTCGCGAAACTCACTTAAACTTGATCTATTTGCGCATCGACAGCGTTTAACTACTGAATAACAGGTAGTACTCATGTGTGACCATTGTTGTCATCAATGCAGGACAATTTAATTTGTACACAAATAAGTCACATGTCACCGGTAATTGAGTTTTGTTCTTGTAAACATGTGCACGCACCAGGCATACATCTTTAGGCACCGGCCATGTATAATATCCTAACAGTACACGGAGCGCGGAATGTTACCGTCACATCGATGACAGATGTGTGTATTGTCATGATATTACTGTGATTACAATTTGATTATATAATCGCGACCTGGCCACCGATCACTGATTTATAACTTAATTGGTATATTACCTAAACATGTGCCAAAACAAATACATCTAACCAGGTGTTTGATCAAACTATTAATCCGTAACTGCAGTTTCAATCCACCCTCCGCATTCTGATCAGTACAACTGAACTTTTGTCATTACTCGAGAAAACATCTACTGCTTTGCGGCCTGCATACTTGTCTCTGCTTTGCAATTGAACTTAATAATTGCTTATCAATATTTAAGTGAATATAAGAAAGATATATATACAATTATTCATCCCCAGATTTGCAAATATATATCGCAATAAGGCGGTCGTTGTTCCATATCAAAGACTTGACTGCTAGCCGTGAATTTTGCCGATGTCAACTTGAACTACTTTTTATTTAAGCGACTATAATTTCGTGTAATTCAAACAGGATTGACAATATTTATTTAATTTTGTACGAACTGACCGAAGGTTTACCATAGTTATTTCATTACCCCCAGAAGAATCGTCGATCAGTACACGAATACAAGTATAAGGAAAAACCCCAGAAATGTACAAAATGACAGCTGTCTTAGTACAAGTACAAGCTACAATTTAATTACAGTTATTTTCCTGAAATATATTCAACATTACGGTAACTTTGAATATGTACATGGATATTTACCTTCATCGACTATCAAGTCGTGTCAGTGTCATATAGTTATCGGTATCAAAGATTGTCCAATGAAATCATGTCCTGAGTGGTACCCACTAGTGGTTAACCCAAAATGTTTACCAACTACAAGATACAAGAAGCTTTATATAGTGTCGTATATGGCATAACATTGAACATTAGCTCTGTGGAGCTATTTTATGACGAACATAAGTATAAAAACAGAGTAATAACAAGGTAAAAGGCATGCTAGTAGAAAAGGTAGGATTTTGCAGCATAACTACATACATTGAACTACTAAAATAATCAGAAAACAGTTTGATGATCGCACAAGCATGTTAAAAGCAGGAACAGTACTAATTATAACATAAGCATAAATCATAAGCATAAAACATATAAAAAACATATCAGATTTTGTAAGCACATATTTTATATAGATCACAGACTCCTAGCAGGTTTATAAAATGAGTGAGGAAACTACAGTGGTTGTGGGAGAAATCGAGGTTCCCAAATAAATGATGGTTGGTCATCATGTTATCAGTCACTGCTGGCTCACTGGATAAACCTGTTAGGAGTATGTAAATAGTTTTGGTTACCCACTAGTTGATGGCACCATGTACATTATTTCATTGGCTATTATGATGTCATGATGAAGTAACAATGCCTTATGACATCATCTTCTATATGGACATCACAGTTCATGGTAAAAAATTATTCCAAAGAGAAACATGGGTTTCTAGATAAATAGCTGAACTAATTAGAAGGAGGAAAAATCCAAAAACTCTGATTAGACCAAAAAAATATATGTATGTTTCAGGTACCCCAACCGACCATACAGTTTTGACCTCCAACCCTAACAATTTTATCTCGCTCAAACAGACTCAATCCAGTATTGGGATAACTTGCTCATTGAATGCAAACAAGTTAATGGGCGAACAAACAAGGCAAGTTTTGTATGCAGACTCTTCAGTAAGATTCGTCAGTTTGGAAATATGTAATATCAAAGTTTTACTTTATACACAAACATATGTATATACATGTATGTATTAAACGCGTCGCAGCATCTAATATGTACATTGTGTGTCTAAAGTAAAACTTTGATATTATATATATATATACCCTATTCCAGGCAGGTATAAAACCAAATTTAAATCCCATATTAATATTTTAAAAACCTGAAAATATATCAAGTTTGTGTTATTTCTTAAATTATCCCCCTCAAAAATAAGGAAATTTAAAATTTTATTATTAAATCCATTCCACACATTTACCGTCTAAGATTGTCCCAGTTTTTTGTGCAGACATATTTTACTGGGACTGAAGCCATTGTGAAATATATATTTCCATACTAGCATTAATGCACTCATGTACGTACTAAACTGATGAATGTAGGCTGATCATACAGAGCCTTGTATGGCATATTCACATGATCATGATGTGATGGTATCCGATAGCTATAGCTCGACTAACAGTTATACTGTAACAAGCTACGAATGATAAACATCAGTCTGGCTTGAAGCCCAAAAAGGTAGAAAGACATATTTGTCACTCGATTGTGTTACCTGTCTATATTTGAAAAAATAAAGATCTACAATTTGCTATGTTCTAAATAGATTTATTTTAATTACAGGCAGTAGCTGTAAGCATCCCTCTGATGACTGCTGGTCTGGTGACTATTCATGATGTCTGCAGAGGCCAGTGGTATAGAGAGTGTTGCAGTGAATGGAAACATGGAGGAGGGACCTGACCATGCTGATGGTAAAATAGAGGATCCAGATAATCACCGTATCAATTCCATTAAAAAGTTTAAAGAAGCAATGTCACAGAATGGGTCTAGTGAGAATGCTGACATGCCTGATGCATGCAACAGAACTGCAACAGTAGATGACAGGATATGCGACAATTCCAAGGAGAAAACTGTCAAAGAAAATGGTCTAAATACTAACAGTGTTTGCAGTGACGAGGTAAATGACAAGCACACAGAAGTTACTAAATGTGGAAAGTCAGACGACCTACCAGCAGTAGACCCTATGGAAAATGTGGACGAGTCTAAAATCAAGGAGGATGAAATGGAGGTTGATGAGAGCAAATCGGATAGTAATGTGAATGAATCGCCAATGGAAACAGATAGCAATGATACAAAATGTGAAGCGGAAGAATGCCCGCAAGCAGATAACTTTAATAACCAAGAAATAGCAAAACAAACATCAGAAGAAAGTGTTCAAAACAACAAGGGTGATGAAAGTAATAAAGAAAACAACATTGCCCAAGAAGCAAAGGAGGAATCCAGTGTGGAAATGATCAGTAGTACGGAACAAAAAGCTTCCAAAGACGAACAAAATTCTTTAAAAAGTGAAAATGTTGCACAAGATTCCAAACCTTCATCTAACAACGATACCAAATCTAGTGAAAACGACAAAAGCGAAGATAAATCTGAAAAGAGTGGATTTGACATTAACATGACAAACTGCAATTCTGAAATATTTGATGAATCGAAGAAGAAAGAAGTGAAAGACAGTTCTAAAGAGGAAGCGTCCATAGCAAAGGAAAGTTCAAAAGAGGAAGGTCCCAAAGAAAAAGATATTTCTAAAGAGGAAGACTCCCAAGTCAAGAAACAGGGTAATTCTGAAGAAGAGCAAAGCAAAAAGGATGCCAAGTCCATTGATACTCTGACTGATGAAGATGGTTCAGAATTCATCATCACAATTAACGAGGATGACAGTGGTAGTGAGAAAGAGGAAGAGGTTGTTAAGGATAAAGCTATCACTCAGCCTCGGCCAGAAGTACCGCCACCAGTAAGAGCACCTGTAAAAGCTTCAATACCAAATATACTACAGAAATCTGATGCCAAAATCAGCGTGTCTCTACAAAGCTCCAAATCTCTGCAGCAGCAGCAGTACATACTGCCAAACGCATCACCGAACCAAGTGGTTAGTAAGACACAGTCGAAGTCTGCTCAGGGTGGAAAAGTACAGTACTACCCCATACACCTTCAAACAACAACAGGAACATCTCAGTACATGCAGTCTGTAATGGTTGCAGGAAAGTCCGTCCTTGTTCCGGTTTCGTCCTCTGGCATTGCTGGAACTTCAACGCAATACTTGATTGACCCAAAGAAGTCCATCATGTCTAAGAAGCCAATAATGACAGCTAGTTTGAACGCTAAAGCTAAAACATTTACCTCTCCACCTGTAACTCCTGTAAAACAAGGGTCTGGCCAAAAACAAGAGACATACAGTGTTCAAAAGGGCATTGAAACAATAGAAAGAGATGCTGATCTACCGTTGGCCAGCTGGGAAATGATCGATCTAGTCAAATGGGAAATTGCAAGTCATAAACCTGACAACACCTTCTGGATGGGATTATGTAACGTCAACAAGAAAGCAGAGTTAAGTGCCCCTTCCAAGTTTCTGTTTGATCTTGGAAGCGATATAGTTAAGGAATCTGCTTACAAGCAAATCACTCACGTACAAACTAAGAAAAAGGAAGCAGGCAAATTGAATGATGTAGAAAAGGAGAATCTAGAGAAAATGAAGAAAGTTGTAAAAGAATTGGAGGATAAACTTTCTCACATGGCAATGAAGAAACATAAATGTAGTTGTGGTTTTCAGACAGAATCTGAAAATGTTATGAACTTTCACAAGGAACATCCTCACATGCAGCCACCATTGAACCCCCAAGGTTCAATGACTTGTGCTCACTGTAATTTTGAAACAAATGACGGAACAAAGTATTCCTTTCACATGGAGTCTGAACACAACAAGGTTGGTCGTGTGTACAGTAAACCGGCCTTCTGGCAATGTGGCCTATGCTACTATGAACATAATAGTAAAAACAAGTTGACAAATCACAAATGGAAATGTATGAAACATTTCAAAGCCAATCAAAATCAGGCCCCGCATCACACAGACATCAACTACTGTTTGAAAAACATATATTACAAGTACCAAATCAAGAAGCCGCCGCCGCCACCTAAACCTCCTGCTGCTAAAGTAGCTCAACAACACAATCACAACACGCGGCATATCATCAAGCCACCTACATCAATACAACCCCGACTGGCACAGGGACCTCTGCTTGCTAATCAATTACAACAGAACAACTTTACTCGACCATCAATACGTGCTGCAACACAAATTCCAGGGGTGGTCTACAGCAACCAGGCAGCAGCACTAGCAAGTCGACAGCAAAAAAATCCTCCTCGGTTTCCACAAAACAACCAACCTGTGAGAAACCCTATGCAAGTTGTTGTACGGCCACCTGCTACATACAAAGGAAATACTACAGTTAATCAGTTGCTTATGCGAGCCAAAGGTCCCAATCAACCACAGAAGCCTCCACAGAAGCCTCCCCAATCCATTGCTAAAAAGACGGTGTCTCAACCGGCCAAACAAACAGCAGGACCAACATTTGAAGTGTGCGAAATATGTGGAGGTTACGTGAAAGACAGAATGTCGTTGAGAATTCATTTTTTCTATGCGCACAAAATTGACATACCACAGCATGTTTTCAATCGGGACGTCGCTCCCCTCCTGTGTGAAGTATGTAAGAGTAGGTTTTGGACAACACAGGGATTGTCCAAACACAGACTAGCTACTCAACATTCTGCTGCTGCACCTAAACAGCCATCGGTGACAATCACTGGCGACAACACTTGCTGGATTTGCCATCAACGCCAGGCAAATCTATACACTCATCTGCTCCAGTTTCATCGACTTAGCACTGGGGAGTGTATGATGCTGAAACGCTGCATGTTTTGTGGGAGTTTGTCCACCAACAGGAAGGATCTCGAGATTCACATGGCTGCTGCCCATGGAGTGCTTATCAAAGGAGCAAACAACCCACCAAGCACACCTGCCAGACCACCTCCTGTTAAACAACCTGCACCCAAGACAGTTGTGGTTGGACCCAAAACCAGTGTTACTACTACCGGAGGTAAAGGATCTGGACTTGTGAGGAACAATTTCTGTGTTTTCTGTTGTAAACAATTTGCAGACAACACACAACTTACACTGCATTGTCTGGGCACCCATGCCACCTGCAGCAGTTGCGGCATGGTTGTGGCTCAGAACAGTGATCTCAAGACCCACGTTTGTCGCTCTGGCTCAGTCAGAAACTGCCCAATGTGTGGGGTCAAAAACCTTAAACCTAATGCATACACAAGACATATTTCATTATTTCATCTGAAGAAATGTGTTGTCCGTCTGAAACGGATGTCACAGAAACAGATAAAGGAGGCCACTCGGAAAAAGGAACCATTGTTGCCTGTGGCTGGTACAGTGGTTATAGATTTGCGCCCTCCTGAAGATAGGAAACGGTCAGCATCTGAAGATGATGATGGTGACATTTATGTGCCAGGCATTAAACGAATGAAGCCAGACGAGGAAACTGAGGAGCTATCTCGTGATAAAATGACTGATGATGCTAAAGTACAAGTTGAAAAGAAATATAATGATCAAGCTGATGAGGAAATGAAGGATGAAGCTGGAGAGCAAGTTAAAGTTCAAAAAGAAAGTACTGAGCAAGCTGCTAAGGAAACGACAGATGAAGCTAGTGAGCAAGTTAAAGTTTTAAAAGAAAGCAATGACGAAACTCCTGAGGAAATGAAGGATGAAGCTGGAGAGCAAGTTAAAGTTCAAAAAGAAAGTAATGAGCAAGCTGCTGAGAAAACGACGAATGAAGCTAGTGAGCAAGTTAAAGTTCAAAAAGAAAGCAATGACGAAACTACTGAGGAAATGAAGGATGAAGCTGCAGAGCAAGTTAAAGTTCAAAAAGAAAGTACTGAGCAAGCTAACGAACAGTCTAAAGATGAAGTCAATGCTCCAGTTGAAGAGATAGAAAAAGTTAGTCAGACTAAAGATGATGGAAATGGTGACAATGTAGCTCCTCAATAACCCTTTGTGGCATTATAGCAATTTAATTCTTGACAATTATTTATTGGTGGTGAGGTACTCGTCATTGTTTATGGCGTTGTTGTCAGCTAACATTGGAGAAGCATTTCTATAGATTGCATCCGTTAGATTTATGTGTATAACACATGAGTTCAGGGATTTTTGCCAGACATTTAAAGGGCCCAGTAAAGGGAACCATTGCTGATTAGATGTTAGCCCTGTATTGTCCCAATTGCAAACTACCTGTAAATTTGTCCAACCTGTCAGTTGATCTTCATAAATTTCTAAAGAAAAACTGAAACTTTTCAACAGCTTATATATTTTGTTGCATAATTGAGTAAAAGCAAACAATTAAAATTGGGAGTGGTACTATTTTCTTAAGTTTTAGCAAAATGTTCAAATATTCCCAATTTTTGGACAAAACCACTGGCAAAACCCCTGGAGTTTCATGATTACAATTTACACATGTTGATATTCCACCTTTTTTTCAACAATTTATTGTTTGTACCATCAGACTCGTGTTACTAATAATTATAAGAGAGTGGCTGAAACCATACATGTTATTCTTTCATAAATGCAAAGTAGAGCTAGAAGTACACTAGTAATTCTTACCTATCAAAGAATCAATGGTATGCATAATGCAGGAATTGTTAATCTGGTCCTTGATCATCGTTTCCCAATGCTTTGTCTAATTTTAATCCTGGAATTTGATAGCATTGGGCCATTTAAGCAATTGTTAGTCAATATCAAAACTAAGAGGGGCCATTGTATGTAAAATTTAAAGAAAATTGGAACATGGAGGGGTCAATGGCCCCCTCCAGAATTATCCCTGTTGTCTGGTGTATGATAGAATATAAAGAAATGTCTTGAGCACAGGGACCTGAGAATTTGTTACAGCTATATTTGGACATAAACTACGGTATTCAGATTAATTTTACATGTTTTGAGGTTTAGATCAACTTTTTGTAAAAATGACAAGCCCGCACAAGTGATACACAGTCAAATTGATTAGTTTCAAGGGATTTCAAAATGAATTTTTTTGGGAATAGTTCTTAAAAAAGTAGTGTGGTAGCCATTAGCTTTACTATCTTCTGTGACAGTGCGAGGCTTCAGCAGTTGATGAATGCCTTTATCTTCGATGATTGTCCGAGTAAGAATTGAGATTTTTTAAACCCACTTGAAGGATGATGTCATGTATACTTAATCTGAAAGTCCCTTTACATGATACTAAGTATTCAACAGAAATAATTCCTCATAAATACTCTACAATTAGTAACGACTTTCTGAATAGGTTTATTTTGTACTGATGTTTGTTGTACATGGTATTTTGCTGAGACAATTTCCTGGCTTGTCTGCAGCACTGTAAGCATTAAATGGACCATTTAATTGGCTATTGGAATGCAGTGCAGTGACCTTAAAATTGTTTACCGGTACCTCAATATCTTCCAAAGAACAGCAAAAAAGAATGTGGCCTACTGGAGTTGTCTGGACATTTTGCCACATTGTAATAGGTCAAAGTTAATCTAAGGAAGGATGAGGGAGGGTACTTGAAATCATCATTCTTGTGTCGTAACACTACAATGTAAGAGTAAGAGTATACGTACTTTGGTACTTTTACACCTAATGTCCATAAAACCTCATCAGTTTCAATTGTCTCCTTTGTGTAAATAGTTGAGCCTTGTTATTTTGAACTTGGAAAACTTGAATGACTTATTTTAATGCATGTGTATACTTCCTGGGATATTTAAATGTCCAGTTTAGATTACAGTTATGCACTCGCTAATTTTGAAATTGCAAGGTCAACTGGAAATGTGCATGTTTGTTATGTGTCATAGTAATTTTCTGACTTTTTCCTCAGATTAAGATGTGCGTGTATGTGTGTGGGTGAACTTGACTTTAATTTGTTGTTTTATATAAATATATATATGAATATACAGCATCATAACAGATTTTTTACTTCAAATAATTGTTTAAAAACAAATCTATTAAAGAGATATATCTTCATTGCCTTATTCTTGTCTCTACTCGGACAAGGCTCTATTTATGATTATGTGTTGTTCCTGATGAAGAAATGTTATTGTCATGTAATAAATTGAAGCATTTTGTATACAGTTACATTTTAGCAAGTTAGTTTCATGAAAACCTCTACCTTGTATCTTTTTTCTTTTTTTTTCTTCTTTTTTTTTTTATAAAAATGTATAGACTGCTTTGTTGGTGTAGTTTTAAGTTGGTGATCCACTTTAACAGTAGCTATTCTCACTGTTTCATTAGTAACCTATAGTACTCAATAGATGGAAGTTCCAAACAAGGCATTCTTAGTAATAACTTATTTGTTAATGCAGACACATTTGTGTTAGTTGGTATAACATACAGAGGTCTGTCTGTAACAGTCAAACAATAGATACAATTCAGGTGTTAAAAGTCTGACAAAAATATTAGAAGTGTTAAATCTAAACAGTTGAAGCATTTAACATTTCGTTATCAAATGTAGCAGTGTTTACTTTAATCACATCAGAGTCTACAGCACTAAGTCTGTAAACCAAAAGTATCTAAATTTAAACCATACCATATTTTGAAAGTCACACAAACTTAAGTTGTTGCGTTATATGGTTTATATGGGTCTCAAAACCGGAGTAGGTTATGTTTTAAAACTTTCAACATAACAAGACTTATATGTTGTGCTGTAAGAAGACCTAGGCTTTATGATAAAATATCTCACAATTGAGTCTCCTGTAGAGTTCATGTTCTGTATGGTTTAATATAAAGTACCCAATGACAGATTGTGATGACAATTGTAAACTTGATGTGATGTTTTGCTATAAAATGAACACTGAATTTTTCAATGTAATCCTCTAGCTATGGACAAGTAAAATTTGTACACCTGTACAGATCTACTGAGACCAAGCTCTTAATTATAAGTATTAACAGAATGATTTTAAGAAAATTGACCTAAAGGTCTGTGTTAAATAATCTAAATCTATCAATGTAGCCTTTTAGTTCTAAACGTCTTTGAAAGACCTTGGCTGTTAATTGAACGTCAAACCTTATACATGTGACATCAGTTGGATTTCACCTATAATTCTTTGCATTTGCCAGAATTCTTCAAAATACAAAATGAATGTGATAGAAAAAAAAAGGTGCCATACCTAGTAAAATATGCAGTGTGGGTAGAGAAGAGTTGGAACCAGCTCAAAATATCTTCCGTCTTAAAAGTGGTATCCCTGATGTAATCTACTGTATTTGTTTGTATATTTGTATGGTGTATGTTGTATATTTAACTCTCTACCTTGTGTGTGCGACTGTAGACCGGTTACATAGTACGTTTTGGTAGAACTGGTCATAAAAACCTTCTGTAGTGCTCACTTCAGTGAAATTGGTGTTGAATATTGTTTCAGTTCCAAGAGAAATTTCTCTGGTAAACGTAGAAGATGTTTATTTGATGGTACATTGTAATAAAAAGCAAATGCGTAAATATATGTCAAATCTCAAATGACTTCTATGTTATTATTAACTGTCATTTATTGTATCTGCACATTCTCATTCATGTTACCTGGAATTCTTGTTACAAAGAAATATTGACAGTGTTTGATGACTGACCTTGGTTTCCAGTCCCTCACATATGAAGGTGATGACACAATAGAATCACCATGTCTGTCTGTCAGTCATATAGTTTATCAGTCCCCTACCTATGATGGTGTTGACACAATAGAATCACACCATGTCTGTCTGTCAGTCATATAATTTATCAGTCCCCTACCTGTGAATCACCACGTCTGTCTTGTCAGTCATATAGTTTATCAGTCCCCTACCTATGATGGTGTTGACACAATAGAATCACACCATGTCTGTCTGTCAGTCATATAATTTATCAGTCCCTTACCTGTGAATCACCATGTCTGTCTGTCAGTCATATAGTTTATCAGTCCCCTACCTATGATGGTGTTGACACAATAGAATCACACTACGTCTGTCAGTCATAAATTATCCATCTCCTACCTATGAAGTTGACACAATGGAATAGCACCATGTCATGTTTGTCAATGGGGGCATTATAGAATTGCCATGTGCCCAAAAATTACAACCCATGTCCTAAACACAGCTTTTGTGCAAATTATAGTTTAATAGTAAAGATGTCGCCAATCATTATACTGTGTAAAATAGTTAGAGAAAGCACAGAAAACGTTTAATAAGCAATATAAGTGTTAATACATGTATAACTGGAAAAAAACTAAAAGGTTGACGGAATCGTAAAATACTTCAGTGATGTCGTTTTTACTCCAAATTTCACAGATATGTACACTAATTACCAGTCTTTTAAGTAAATAAACTGAACTAAAGACTTGTTGGAGTAAAATTTCCAAATACTTCTATTTGCCTTTTTCACTTTCAAATAAATTTGACTGCCTTATTAGGGTTAGACACTAACTTGTTTTGCGTGGTAGTCCACAGGACTAGTTGAATATATTATTTACTTTACCTTCGTCAAAGTCCAGGATTTTCTGATAAGGAAACATCAGCAAAAAAACATCAAAAGTAATCGACTGTAGGGGAATTAAAATAACTACTGCAATAAAAATATGGTAAATTTTCAGGAGAATTTTGACAATTATCACGCAACATATCTTATCTTAAGCAATTTTCTTAATTTTGAAAAGGAACATTCTTATTTTATAATCATATTTTTCACAAGTCCAAAGGACCAGTTAGGTAAGGTGTTTCATTAGTCCTTGCTGAAATCTATTAGTCCAGGACTAGCGGACTAGTGTTAGTGTCGACCCCTGATTATTTGTGCCTACTCGCGATAACCTGTGAAGGTGGGGGGCACTATAGAATCTCGTTATGTCAATCACATAACTCATCAGTTCCCCTCCTGTCAAGGCAGGATACCTGTAGAAATGCATCTTGCCTGTCAATCATATATATCCAGTTATCACATTTGAATGTGTTCATTAATCTTTTATTTAGCTGATCACTGGTTGTCATAAACTTTTAATTTTTACTTCAAACAACTTTTAAGTAACCAAGAGGCCTAAGATATTCAGCTTGTACTGCCTGGCTTGACTCATATTCAAGGTAACATTTAGGGTCAAATATGTTTGAAAAAACTGAAAGACTTCTGAATGATCAAAAATTGGTAGGGTGATCGATATTTGGCAAGAAGAATGCCGGATAACAGTCATGATATATAGTTATATAGCTTGGTTGAAGGACCAAGGTGAGCTTACGCCATACCGTTGCGTCCGTCGTCCGTACATCAATAATTTCTTTAAACGACCTCTTCTTTTTAACAACTGATTGAAATTCAACTAAATTTGACTGGAAGCATCCCTAGGTGGTGGAGATTCAAAATTGTACAAATTGTGGGGCTGAGGGGCGGGGCCAAAAGTGGGCAATTAGGCTATATTGCTACAAACGACTTCTTCTGTAGAACTATGCACTGGATATCAATCATATTTAATCAAAAGCATTCATGGAAGGCAGGGATTCAAAATTGTACAAATGGTGGGGCTGAGGGGCGGTGCCAAAAGGGGGCAATTTGGCAATATTGATATAAAGGACTTCTGTAAAACTATGACATGGATAAAGATCATATTTGGTCGGAAGCATTCATGGGAGGCAGGGATTCAAAATTGTACAAATGGTGGGGCTGACTCCCCGGGCTAAGGGGAAGGGCCAAAAAAAGTGTATTACTTGGAAATGTTTGAGATCCCCAACATATAACCATATATACAATTGCTGAGTATAAAGAGAAGAATGCACATTTGCTTCCAGGATGGCACAAGGATCTGGCCCCACCCATGGAGACATAGTCCCTGGGCCATAACTTTAAAACTGTTGAGATCCCCATCCCAAAACTATATATACAAATGCTGGGCATAAAGAGACGAATGCATTCATGATATCAGAATAGACCCTGGGGTTTGACCGAACCCCTAGGGACCTCCTGGTTTCTTAGTCACAGCTTGGAAACAGTTGAGAGCCCACCCTATAACCGTATATACAATTGCTGAGTATAAAAAGATGATTGCACATATGCTTCCAGGATGGCCTTGGGGACTGCCCCACCCTTGGAGACTTAACCCCTGGGTCATAACTTCTAAAAAGATCCCAACCCCAAAACTATATATACAATTGTTGGGCATAAAGAGATGAATGCAGTCATGCTATTAGAGGTGACCCCAGGGTCTGCCCCACCCTTGCAGACTTAACCCCTGGGTCATAACTTTGAAACGAGACAAATGCAGTCACGATATTAGAATTGATCCTGGGGTCTGGCCACAACCTTAGGGACCTAGTTTCTGAGTCACAGCTTGGAAACAGTTTAGATCCCCACCCTATAACCATACATAAAATTGCTGGGCATAATAAATCTAATACAGATATACTACAAGGATTGGCCTTGGGGTCTGGCATATTCCCTTGATCTCATTTGGAGAATATTTGCCATGATTGCTTAGGTATCCAGGTGAGCGATACAGGCCCTCTGGGCCTCTTGTTACAAATTTGTGAAAAGAAATGGCCTTGACAGATATGCAAAGTCACATGGATCAAATCCGTTAGAACAGCAGCTTTTTGTGAGGAACCAGGAAGCCTAAAGTCATGATCTATTGCTAGCATGGAGTGTTTTTCGAAAGAGAACAAAAAATCTCCTTGGTTTTTGACAAAGCTATATAACAAATAACAACATATATATATAGCTAAATTGACATTGATTTTATGTTACCAGTTTTTAGGCATTTTACATTTTACATTACACCAATAATTTTTTTCAAAACGATTCGCCATTTCATATATATGTAACAACAGACTTGGCTTTCTGTTAAAGGCAACATATGACATGCTACGTAGCCCCTCAAACCTACACACCTGGGGACTGAGGGACAATGCAGCATGTGGACTCTGCGGACGACCCAAAATTTTGAACATGTGCGAACATCTTGCACAGTCGCACTTACAGATGGCAGGTACACATGGCACCATGACCAGGTCCTCAAGTAAAAAGCAGAGAGCCCCAACAATGCCAGAAGGAAGAAAAGTGCAGTGGCAAAGGGTACAAAGTTTGTCAATTTCGTGAAGGCAGGAACCAAAGGGGAGAACAGCTCGGAGGGAGGAGGGATTCTCACAACAGCAGGAGACTGGGAAATGAGGGCAACCATCCATCAGAGGATGGGTTTCCCAGCAGAGGTGGCTGCTACACCACTCCGCCCAGACATTGTGTTGTGGTCCTGGAACTCAAAGCAGGTCTTGATGGTAGAACTGACGGTTCCATGGGAGGACAGGATAGAGAAGGCACATCAGCGAAAGAGGACAAAGTACCAGCAACTGGAAGAGGACTGCCAACAACGAGGTTGGAAGGCATGGTGCCTGCCAGTTGAGGTGGGAATCTGGGGATTTCCCTGGCCAATCTCTATGGAGGACTTTAATTGAGGTTGCTGGGGATGCTAGGGACAGAGCTGAAGAAGCTGGTGGGTGATGTGAGCAGAGAAAGCATCCAACTGGATATGGAGAAAGAGAGAAGGGTTGTGGTGTGGACACCAACAGTGCTAGTCACACGGCGCCACAACACAGGACATCACAAGACTTGATGGATGATGCAGGAGGCTGTAGCAACAACATGGCAGCAAGCTGCAATACCAACCAGCAGCAGCAAGAGCAGACCAGTCCCTGGCTGGGTCTGATCAACCCAGTCGGCGCACCTCTGGAGGACGTCGTGGATAAGTGCCGAAACATCTTACAAAGGAGGACCATCCACCTGGTGATGGTACTGGTCAGCATTGGAATATTCCAATGTATTCAAGGTACTTAGGCTTTAGTGTAGCCGAATAGAAGTCAATTATATATTACCAAGACGTACATATTTACAACTTTGTGTACATATGCTTTAATGGTCATTTGTCTTGTGAAAGTGACTACATGTCACACTAGTCATTCAAACATCACATATCAACATTTCACTGGTTGTCTTATAGGAACCTTCTACAATGACCTACTTTCAAGGTCATAATGGCTTGGTTTAATTTTGTTTAACATCCTATCAACAGCCAAGGTCATTTGAGGATGTGCCTCCATGTGTGTATCAAGGTCATAAGGGTCAAATCAAAAGTGTTAAACCTTTAAACAACATTAACCAAGAATCATACTATCTAGAACTACAATACATCGCCTAGATCATTAGTATGCACACATAACTCTGGTTGTATCCCCAAGGTCAACCCCAAAGCAATAGATTTAATTCCTGTCATTATTGTGATGCTTGCGTGGCCGACAATTTCTGAAATATCTTCTCATGAGTCATTCTACACAGATGTAGCCTGACCAGTCAGTTAGTCACACTCACTCCTAGTGTCTGTACCCTCACGCACAGCAAGCTTATCCTCAACAGTTCAATTTCACTTGCGAAATGAGGGTGACATAGGTACCATTCAGTTGGCATCATCAGCACAACTCAAATACTTGTACTGTATACTTGAAAAATTATGCCAGGTCATACGTTTTGTCCAGTTCATGTATATAGAAAAAAGGGTCAATATAAAACTCTTTTAATGCTTTAGAGGTCAGGTTAATTGATATTTGGCAGTCTATCATATTATAAAGTGCAGAAACCCGTAAATATATCCAGTGATCAACCCATCAACATAAAGGATTTTATTTTCTTGACTTGTCAATCTCAAGTTGTATATTTGGTAATGCTATAATTACAAGATGAATGTTGCATAAATAACACAGACCACTGATATTATGGATAAACAATATTGTCTTTTATTATCACAGTAATTGGTTGGTAAAAAATATACAATGGGTTCCACTTTGTAACATCAGGTGATATGTTATCATTTCTCTCTTATTGCATGTAATTAAGTCTGTTTGATATCAGAAGTAAAATTTAACTCGCATACTAATGTCAAACGTTTTAACAGGAGATAGATTGTTTGTAGTTTCTCAGTGTTTAAAGCTGATGTCTTCAACAACTAATCATCACAAAGTCAGATATTTTTTATAAGAAATAGTCGCCCAGGATTTAAAGCTGATGTACAGGAATATCACATCCATATTATTAAATCACACAATATATTGTCAGGATTCATAATGCTAACTATACAAAAAAGATCCCGCGGTACAATCCTTACTTGTGCCACAGTCTGTAGAGACAGAGACATCCAATGTATGAAGTCAACCACACATAATTAACAAGTTCTGCTATATACAAAATTTCCACTAAAAAATACACTACAGTATATATGCAATATTGTCAAAATAAAATAATTTAACAAGTTTAAAAAAATTAAATTTCCGAATTAATGTGGGCACTAATTTTCAAGAATACTGCTGTAAATTGTGATTCTATAACACTGGTAAACATTGTTATATTTGGCCTGAGTGGTTAGGTGTATATTGTAATTCTATAACACTGGTAAACATTGTTATATTAGGCCTGAGCAGTTAGGTGTATATACCATGTTAATCTGCTCTACAACAATTATCAGACTTGATGTCCATGTAAATGATGAAGTAACATCAGTACCACCTACTTTATATGAGTAGATATTTGACATGAACACTTCATATAGTTACACCTTCTACGATCTTACCTAAGTAAGCCTCACCTATCACAGTATCACCTTAGATAAACTAGTCATATACCTGTCACTGTAGAAATGTCAGCCTAGCTTCTACCACCAAATTTAAGTAAGCTATACCCCTTCTTTGGCCTGAGATAAACCCACTTTCTATAACCTTAGATATATCATCCGGTTCTTATTATAGGTATGATAGCCAGGATTAACTTTAGATAATTAATTAACCTTGTCTTTTAGAATTGTAGATAAAGTAGTCATATCTTCGCCGACCTTGAATAAGTAAACTATGTCTTCTAGGAATGAATTGCACAACCAATGATGTCTGAGATGAAGCTGGAAGCACCGATCAGAACAGGAGTGTTCAGGACGTGATCCCATTCCTCCTGTAGAACTCTGATTTAACGTGGGCGATCCGGACATGCTTCCTGTCGGGATGGTCTGCACACATGCTCAGTCGATGCCCGTAGTCAGAGGAAGCTAGGGTGGGTACTTCTTTTGTCTTCTCCTGTAAAACCATAAACAAATGAGAACTGTGCACAAATACAAAACATGCCTCCACATGCAGTTATCACAGGCATCTTAACTTGAAACTGTCTCTTAATGGACCCAAACATACATAAAGATATGAAAGCGAGTCCTGGTCCTGATGAAGACTCGCTTTAAGAGTCTAAACCAATCGGCCAATAAAACCCCACTACCTGGTGACGCCTGAGCTGTGTTGTGATTAGAACCCTGCCCATTACATTTACCTATTCGATACCAATCGTCCTGCCTTCTGGTATCCACTCTCGGAGTGAAGCGCCCCACTGATCAACCCATCTACAACCACAAGGCGTTGGCTCTACATTTTGTTGTTAAACAAGAGGCCCAATGGGCCTGCATCGCTCACCTGGTATAAAACTCACACTTGTAACCTTAAAAGTGATCTAAAATAAAGCTACAGGCAAAATATCAGTATTTATGATTAAAATTCGTTCAAAAGACCCTGTTATTTTTTTTTTAAACATTTCACCCCTGTGATTGAAAGTCGAACAAAGTCATTATGTTGAACACATTGTATAGGCTTTCATCTCAGGATGCAACTTGCAAAGTATAAACATCCTGGGACCCATGGTTATTCATAAGAGGTTGTTTAAAGATTTTAAACAAATTTGACCCCTGTGACCTTGAATATAAGTCAAAGTCATTCACTTTAACAAACATAGTAGTCCTTGATCCCAGCATATGCTACTAACTAAATATCAACATCCTGAGCCTTTTGGTTATTCAGAACAAGTTGTTGAAATATTTTAAACATATTTGCTCCTTGTGACCTTGAATATGATTCAAGGTCATACATTTAAACAAACTTGGTAGCCCTTGATCCTAGTATGCTACTGACTAAATATCATCACCCAGGGCATTTTGGTTATTCAGAAGAAGTTGTTTAAAGTTTTTAACATATTTGACCCCTGTGACCTTGAATATGGGTGAAGGTCATTTATTTGAACAAACTTTGTAGCCCTTTATCTCAGCATGCTACTGGCCAAATATCATTACCCTGGGCATTTTGGTTATTGAGAAGAAGTTGTTTAAAGTTTTTAACATATTTGACCCCTGTGACCTTGAATATGGGTGAAGGTCATTCATTTGAACAAACTTTGTAGCCCTTCATCTCAGCATGCTACTGGCCAAATATCATCACCCTGGGCATTTTGGTTATTCAGAAGAAGTTGTTTAAAGTTTTTAACATATTTGACCCCTGTGACCTTGAATATGGGTGAAGGTCATTCATTTGAACAAACTTTGTAGCCCTTCATCTCAGCATGCTACTGGCCAAATATCATCACCCTGGGCATTTTGGTTATTCAGAAGAAGTTGTTTAAAGTTTTTAACATATTTGACCCCTGTGACCTTGAAAATAGATGAAGGTCATTTATTTGAACAAACTTGGTAGCCCTTCATCCCAGTTTGCTTCTGGCCAAATATCATCACCCTAGGCCTTTCGGTTATTAAGAAGAAGTCGTTTAAAGTAAAATATTGACGCCGGACGACGGACAGACGGACAGACGACGGACGGACGACGGACGCCGCACCACGGCATAAGCTCACTTGGCACTTCGTGCCAGGTGAGCTAAAAACAATGAAAAAAATACCTTTTCATCTATGTGTTCGAAACTGATAAAGTATGTAGGTAAGACATTTGCTTGGTAAAATGGCCTCTAATAACTAGGTGATGTTATAGGTAATATATTCTTTGTTAAGATAAGTACACTGAAGTTTTGTAAAGCAATGTGGATTCCCTTTTCCAGTGTAATGACATATCGAGTTTCGTAAAAACAAAGAACACACACACACATTGAACTGTTTCAGAGGTTGCAATGTTTGATGAAATAATTTTCTGATCTTTGACAGCACTGTGTGACAAACATTACAGTTATTTGAACCTTTCACCCTTGCAACTGACCCTGCCTTTAATTCCGATACAGAAAGAAGGATGGGTAGAAATCCATAAGTTAAGTTTTATCCTAAGATAATTTATGACTATAAACAAGCATCACAATTATAACTTGACCTTTGACCTCTTAGTGACCTGAATCTTGAGAGTATTGATACGGGAATTGTATGCATTGTTATGACCCAGACAAGCATAACAATTATTTGACCTTTCACCCCTTATTTTAACCTTAACCTTAACATTAGCATGTTAACACACCATCCTGTAATACAATACTAAGGAAGTAAGATGTAAAGGTATAGTGGCCTACCTCATCGTTGACCTTGAGCCCCTTATTGTGACCTTAACCTTAAACTTTGCATGTTAACACACCATCCTGTAATAATACAATACTAAGGAAGTAAGATGTAAAGGTATAGTGGCCTACCTCATCGTTGACCTTGAGCCCCTTATTGTGACCTTAACCTTAAACTTTGCATGTTAACACACCATTCTGTAATAATACAATACTAAGGAAGTAAGATGTAAGGGTATAGTGGCCTACCTCATCGTTGACCTTGAGCCCCCGAGATTTGGCATGTTCTCTGTCATCTCGATGCAATTTATTGTTGAATCCATCTTGCTTTCTAAACAGTCTCTGATATGTTGAATATGGGTATCTCTCCTGAACATAAAACAAAACATTTATTTACAAAAAGCACCTATTTATAACGTTGAAACATATATCTAGATAGGAATAATAAGGTAAATAATGCACTAAAAATTGAAAACGAAGTTAATAGATTTGATCTCTTAGTCTAGTTGGATTATCTCTATCCCAACCACTGTGTGTTGTATGAAAGTATCAGGTTCAAATAACATAAAACCATTAAGTAGGACCCAGCCTACATTTTGGTTTATATACGAAGCTTTCCTAAATATTCTGTACTTCCATTCACTCTATCTATACATTCACTGCAACAAACTACACAAATTAAAGAACAATGATATTGCCACCTTTGTTGTATATTGTTAGTCATCAAAATGGTTATGTATTAGTTTGATTGAGTGCACACAGAATATTCAATTTTCAAAGCCAAACAAGCACAAATTTCTATATATATACATTTGTATATATCATTCCTATCATTCTCATGACTCAATGAATCTTAATTTCCATCACGACACAAAGAAACTGTCCCCTCCATAATTCTTATGATTCAATTTAGTTAGATCATTTAGCATCTCCACCGTTCTCATGACACAGTGTGACTATTCCCTCCACCATTCTCTTCATTCAATGTAACACACTTTTCAATATTATTGTGACTCAATGTTACTTTCACCCCCAATTCACATGACTTAGTGTAACTACCATCTTCAACATTCTCATGACTAAATGTTGCCTGATACTCTTCCTTCCACCATTTGATTGACTTAATGTAACTTGTCATCCCCTCTAACCATCACATGGCTCTATGTAACTACCATCTCCACCATTCTCATGAATTAATGTTACCCGATACTCTTAGTTCCACCGTTATACTTAATGTAACTTGTCATCCCCTCCAACCATCACATGGCTCTATGTAACTACCATCTCCACCATTCTCATGAATTAATGTTAACCGATACTCTTAGTTCCACCGTTATATTTAATGTAACTTGTCATCCCCTCCAACCATCACATGGCTCTATGTAACTACCATTTCAACCATTTTCATGAATCAATGTTACCCGATACTCTTAGTTCCTCCGTTATACTTAATGTAACTTGTCATCCCCTCCAACCATCACGTGGCTCTATGTAACTACCATCTCCACCATTCGCATGAATTAATGTTACCCGATACTCTTAGTTCCACCGTTATATTTAATGTAACTTGTCATCCCCTTCAACCATCACATGGCTCTATGTAACTACCATTTCAACCATTTTCATGAATCAATGTTACCCGATACTCTTAGTTCCACCGTTATACTTAATGTAACTTGTCATCCCCTCCAACCATCACATGGCTCTATGTAACTACCATCTCCACCATTCTCATGAATCAATGTTACCCGATACTCTTAGTTCCACCGTTATACTTAATGTAACTTGTCATCCCCTCCAACCATCACATGGCTCTATGTAACTACCATCTCCACCATTCTCATGAATTAATGTTACCCGATACTCTTAGTTTCACCGTTATACTTAATGTAACTAAAAATCCCCTCCAACCATCACATGGCTCTATGTAACTATCACATCCATCATTATTTTGACTCAATAACACTATTCCCTCCACCATTTTCATGACTCATTTAACTAGCTCTTTCTAACATGATTAGTAACAAAGCTACTAATACATGCATGTACTTGCATAAGTTTTTTTCATTATGAAGTTACATATATTAAATGCTTGCATCAGAAACGTCTAGGATTTTTTTTGTCTCGCCTAGTATAACGTCTCGCCTATAGCTAGTATAACTGAATGTGATTGGATACCTAATAGTTATCTCGCCTAGTATAACTGAATGTGATTGGATACCTGCTAGTTGTCTCGCCTAGTATAACTGAATGTGATTGGATACCTAATAGTTATCTCACCTAGTATAACTGAATGTGATTGGATACCTGCTAGTTGTCTCGCCTAGTATAACTGAATGTGTAACATTTTTTTAATGTAAAGCTTGGATACCTGCTAGTATACAAGTACATGTATTTACTAGCAAGCAATACACAAAGTAATATGCAACAGCTGTCTTTCTGAAAAGTAGTATGTCATAAATCAACATACATTAAAAAGAACACAAAACCATTGGCTAGATACTGTCGTTAAGAACACAAGACAACAGTCACCCACTGTCAAAGGGAGCATGAGATAGTCATCAACTGTCATTAAGAGCATGAGACAAAAGTCACTCAAAGTCTGTAGGTGAATGAGACATCAGTCACACACTGTCAGTAGGAGCATGAGACAACAGTCACACACTGTCAGTAGGAGCATGAGTCACCAGTCACACACTGTCAGTAGGATAATGAGACACCTGTCACACACTGTCAGTAGGAGCAATAGACACCAGTCACACACTGTCAGTAGGAGCATTAGACACCAGTCACACACTGCCAGTAGGATCATGAGACACCAGTCACACACTGTCAGCATGAGACATCAGTCACACACTGTCAGTAGGAGCATGAGACACCAGTCACACACTGTCAGTAGGAGCATGAGACAACAGTAACACACTGTCAGTAGGAGCATTAGACACCAGTCACACACTGTCAGTAGGAGCATGAGACACCAGTCACACACTATCAGTAGGATCATGAGACTCCAGTCACACACTGTCATTTGGAGCATGAGACACCAGTCACACACTGTCGTCAGGAGCATTAGACACCAGTCACACACTGTAAGTAGGAGCATGAGTCACCAGTCACACACTGTCAGAAGGAGCATGAGACACCAGTCACACGCTGTCAGTAGGAGCATGAGACAACAGTAACACCCTGTCAGTAGGAGCATTAGACACCAGTCACACGCTGTCAGTAGGAGCATGAGTCACCAGTCACACACTTTGAGTAGGAGCATGAGACACCAGTCACACACTGCCAGTAGGATCATGAGACACCAGTCACACACGGTCAGTAGGAGCATGAGACACCAGTCACACACTGTCAGTAGGATCATGAGACTCCAGTCACACACTGTCATTTGGAGCATGAGATACCAGTCACACACTGTCAGTAGGAGCATGAGACACCAGTCACACACTGTCAGTAGGAACATGAGACACCAGTCACACACTGTCAGTGGGATCAAGAGACACCAGTCACACACTGTCAGTAGGAGTATGAAACATCAGTCACACACTGTCAGTAGGAGCATGAGACACCAGTCACACACTGTCAGTAGGAGCATGAGACACAAGCAAGAAACTGTCAGTGGGACAAGAGACACCAGTCACACACTGTCAGAAGGAGAATGAGACACCAGATCCTAACTGTCAGTAGGATCATGAGACACCAGTCACACACTGTCAGTAGGATCATGAGACACAAGCAAGAAACTGTCAGTGGGACAAGAGACACCAGTCAGATACTGTCTGTGGGAGCATGAGACAACTGTCACACACTGTCAGTAGGAGCAAGAGACACCAGTCACACACTGTCAGAAGGAGAATGAGACACCTGTCACACACTGTCAGTAGGAGCATGAGACACCAGTCACACACTGTCAGTAGGAGCATGAGACACCAGTCACACACTGTCAGTAGGAGCATGAGTCACCAGTCACACACTGTCAGAAGGAGCATGAGACACCAGTCACACACTGTCAGTGGGAGCATGAGACACCAGTCCCACACTGTCAGTAGGATCATGAGACACCAGTCACACACTGTCAGTAGGAGCATTAGACACGAGTCACACACTGTCAGTGGGAGCATTAGACACGAGTCACACACTGTCAGTAGGAGCATTAGACACCAGTCACACACTGTCAGTAGGAGCATGAGACACCAGACCCACACTGTCAGTAGGATCATGAGACACCAGTCACACACTGTCAGAAGGAGAATGAGACACCTGTCACACACTGTCAGTAGGAGCATTAGACACCAGTCACACACTGTCTGTAGGAGCATGAGACACCAGTCACACACTGTCAGTAGGAGCATGAGATACCAGACCCACACTGTCAGAAGGAGAAGGAGACACCAGACCCACACTGTCAGAAGGAGCATGAGAAACAAGTCAGACACTTGTCAGTAAAAGTATGAGACATCAGCCAGATACTGCCAGTGGGAGTGCAAGGAAATCATATTTCCTTTTGTATAATATTTCAGTTGATATCACATTTTCTTTTATATGACACCCCCTTAATATCACATTTTCTTTTTTAATACACAAACTTTTCACTTAATATCACATTTTATTTTATATTACATTTCACTTAATATCAAATTTCATTTCATTTAACATTTCACTTAATACCACATTACCCCTTTCTATTTTTCTCTGGAAGAAGACATTAAGGTTAATATACACATAATTGATATACAGTGGTAATGACAACATGTATATGTAATGCTAGGAAATTGAATTTGTGTACACCTGCAAAATGTCACCAAACAATTAATGAATGATAACATGTCCAAATTAGCATTGATTCAACATAACAAATATTTTGAAATCCAAAAAACAAAATTAGTAACACAAAAATGATAACCTGGAGCATGCACCCTGACCAAACAATTAGTGAACTGCTTTATTGATACATGATGATTATCTTTACTTATCCCATCATTTCTTACATGCAACTCTGGGATGTTACATAGAAAATAACAACAATAGGGAATAACAAACAATTAAAAAAATGTCATTACATTGATGTATAACTGTTATGCAAAGCAAATTATTTTGGTTTTCAAAGCAATTTAAGCACATGCAAATTAAGCAACAAAAGGGCTATGTATGGTTTGGGCCTTTTTGGGGCTATTTCCCAAGTACTATTATGCTAACATTTATTTGTGTTTTCAATTTTGGCTGCCATGGTAACCAGGTCATATTTGCATAAATTATTGATATTTGATTATTCAGTCAATTTTGACAGGTTTTCACCTAGTTTTTCTCTTAGTTACTATAGAGCACACTCTTGAACAAACTTTATATTTCTCCTAAAGATGTATTACAGGTGCCTACACAATATCCATTGATATTAAGTTTGTTCAAGCATGCGCTCTATAGTTTCTAGGAGAAAAACTATGCAAAATATCACAATATTCACTGAATATTCATTTTTTTCTGATTTATGCAAATTTGAACTTGTTACCATGGCAACAATAATTAGAAATATAAATATATATTTTCATAATAGTATTTTGGAAGTATTTGAAATTAAAGAAACAGTCATTTCAAAGTTCATTTAAAGGTTTTGAATTATGATGCATTTGGGGCCATAACAGGCCCAAACCTTACATAGTCCTTTCATTCCAGAAACAAATAAAAAGCTTTGGTAACAATATAAACTGACACACACTATACTGTTTTGTGTATAGGGCTATGTTACCTCTGCCACAGCAAAGGCTACCTGGAAAATAATGCATCAAATTGGATTGTTTTATAGATACTGATATAACCATTCCAAGTTGTTATACAATAAATATGTGTTTATCAAAGGACATTTTCTTAATAATATCATGCTTCAAACATGTGTAGTATACTTCCTGGAGTATTGAGGGTGACTTCCTATTAATATATGGAAATGATTATAAAAAGCGAACCAATGTCCTGATTGTCGTGGGTCTAAGTGGGTTGTTGTGGGAATCTGTGATGGAAACCTGGTATGTAACACTATTCACTAGCGCTCCATCAAGGAAGGTAAATACAAATAATAGAAAGATGAAGCAGCAACATCTAGATTTAATTGAAGTTTAACTATAGTTAACATGTGTCAGCTGGCTAGGCCAGTCGTCATCAGGGATACGTAGCAGCTCCATCTTTCCTATCATTTCTGAATAGTGATTTCTATTTCAGAGTCACAATAAAATACAGATAACATGTACTTTTTGTGTCTTACTATTTTGGAAGGTACATCTCCTACATTTTGCTGTTTATTCAAATTCTATAAAGCTTCAAACCTAAAATTCTGTTATTTGTCAGTTATGGACCATTGTAACTAGATCACCTGAGCCACATGCTCAACATCTTCGCTAGCCAAGTGTTCGCTTCGTATACACTCCACTTACCCTTGGCTGATATAGGCTATATCCGCCAAGGGTAAGTGGAGTGTATACGAAGCGAACACTTGGCTAGGGAAGATGCATGCTCAAATGACCTATCACATGTATATATGACCAGTGTGTTTCCGTTTCACATTTTCCACTTCATCTGAAAACCATAAGACATTGGGTCATCTTTTTTGTTTGATTTTACAATGCAGTACATGTAGTTCCCACATGAAAAATTGGAAAGGTTCGTAAGCATTGTAAAGATATGAAATTTCTAATAAAAAAAAAGTTTAACAAACAACGGAAATAAGCTATCTCCACTCCATCAACATTTTGAAAAAAAAGGATCGGATCATTGGAATCACAGCAATATGTTGTTTGCTGACAAGAATGAAACACTTCTTAACATTGGCATGAAAAAGTTTCCTTTCATTTAACTTTTGTGAATCATATAACAGCAAGTATCTGTGGACTCACTCAGATGATCTTGCACTTTCCCAAAGGGCTGAACAACTGAATACAATAAGAAGAAAATCACATTGAAATTCAAGTTAACACAATTAAAACGATTAAAATTATTTCATCTGTCAAGCATTACTTTTATGGAACAAGTCAATTTTTCTACTTGAAGTTTTTTCTTTCTTTTAAACAATATACTGTAACGTTATACTAGCAAGTTAAAAAGATCACATACATCTTTAGGGGTGTTGAAACAAGTTCTTTCAGGAGGGTCCTCTCTTTTAGTAGGTATAAATGAATACGCGGACATTTCACATGATCTTCCCTTGAGAGTGAAATGATTGGTGTCCGTTTGGACTTCGAGTTGACGTTCTGTTGATTCTGCCATCGTTTTTCCCTTCAGCAAGAGTAAATTCAATATGGCCGATGTCAACTTCCGTTGTCAGGTGCCCGCAATAATTTATTTTAATCTGTTCAAAATGTTTATTTAGTGCAACAAGTCCTCATATATTTAGCAGATTTAGTATATTCAATAGTTGTTCAAAGTATATTATTCCGATTAATAATAATAAAATTGACAATTAAACCATTTTCCCATGATGCTTCTCGTCATACCAATATGGACGACGTCGAACTAGTTTCTCTTCCTACATCGAGCAGATAGTTGGGAAACCCAGTTTATTACAATATCGTGTGACATTCAGGTGATCATCTC
This sequence comes from Mizuhopecten yessoensis, assembly GCF_002113885.1. Classification (NCBI taxonomy): domain Eukaryota; kingdom Metazoa; phylum Mollusca; class Bivalvia; order Pectinida; family Pectinidae; genus Mizuhopecten; species Mizuhopecten yessoensis. The sequence continues at coordinate 232,977 of NW_018404058.1, forward strand.
CTTTTTATCGGTTAAATATGATAATTGAGAAATGTTAGGGCTCTTATAATTGTACTTAAATGATTTTCCGTGTATTATTTCTTCACAATTGTCACATCAAGATTTTTTCTGGCCTTCCTGTTTACATTAACACTCTGCATTTGTATATCTATTCTGTATTTTTATGTTGTGATGTGTTGTTATAAATATTTACATGCCATTATCTATTACGAGTTATTTGATGATTAGTGTCCTGCTTTTTATCATTTTCAGATCATAAACAATAGAATTGCCATGGGCATCCAAGGAAATTGCTTTTGTGAACCTCAAACTTGAAAAACAAAACACAAAAGATATTATTAGACTCACGATAAATAAGACATGGTATGATTGTAACATTTTGGATAGTGCATAGCATTGTCACAAGTGCAATACAACATAACGGACTGCTGAAACAAGTACTGCAGTCATTGGTGTGGAAGATGGGAGCATGTATTTGTAAAGATAAGACCAACACTATAGACAACCGAAGGGGGAGCAATGTCGTGTCAAGTCTCATGTCTTCGGAGACAAGTACTAGGGGACAGCAGTCAGTGCAGACAGATGCAAGAATTGGCACCCACGTGTCAACATCCTCAGGAGGTTGGAGAGAAGTGAAAACGGTGGATGCACTTGTGCTGGAAACTCTCTCAGTGATCCGTTCTCTGGTGGATAAGTATGTAAACAAGGGGTTATACATGTACATGTAGTATCAGGAGTGGGGACCCAAATCAAATCAGTACCAAAGATGAATCATATATCTCAAAAATACTTTTAATTTTGTAACATAGGAATGCATAACTGCTCTTTCTTTGTTATTGTTTTATTGGCAACAGATGATTAATTTAAAAGCTTGAATAGCAAAGGAATATGTCTTTCAAACTTAAAAATTAGTTGTTTGCTTATATTGCTAAAAAAATCACCCAGGAGCAGAAGACTGCTTTCTGGTTTGGACAATAGTAAGCTCGGACAATAGAAATACATATTCCTGTATTTAAGCAAATTACAAAAAATCACTATAAAGTATTGAAATACCAGCAATGGTTTGTTAATTGGAAGCATATTCAAGTTTTGATCCATTTTGGGTTCTGGCATCTGCAAAAAATAGAAACGATAATTGGTGACGTCAGGGCATTCTGTATCTGCATATCAACTAAGCCCAGGAGCTTATTTAATTGATAAGAACACCTATCAATCTTTTCCTTTGATAAAACCTTACATAGATGTAACTTATCTGCTGAAATTCTGATGAATTACCAAAATTATTGTTTGGGTACTCTCACCTTCAACATTAACTGATGATTTTAGTACTGCTAGTGTAACGTGATACAGGCCAACACAAAAAAATATGTTGATGTTTAGTCTGTGACCAGTATTGATGGTGACAGTTAGAGTGAGTGATGATGAAGAGAGAAATGAATGTTAATAAGGTAATGTATGTTGACGTTTAGTCTGTGACCAGTATTGATGGTGACAGTAAGAGTGAGTGATGATGAAGAGAGAATTTAGGGTTAATAAGGTAATGTATGTTGACGTTTAGTCTGTAACCAGTGTTGATGGTGACAGGGTGAGTGATGATGAAGAGAGAATTTAGTGTTAATAAGGTAATTTATGTTGACGTTTAGTCTGTGACCAGTATTGATGGTGACAGTAAGAGTGAGTGATGATGAAGAGAGAATTTAGTGTTAATAAGGTAATGTATGTTGACGTTTAGTCTGTGACCAGTATTGATGGTGACAGTTAGAGGGAGTGATGATGAAGAGAGAATTGAGTGTTAATAAGGTAATTTATGTTGACGTTTAGTCTGTGACCAGTATTGATGGTGACAGTAAGAGTGAGTGTTGATGAAGAGAGAATTTAGTGTTAATAAGGTAATTTATGTTGACGTTTAGTCTGTGACCAGTAGTAACTTTGACATGCGTTGATGTTGACAGTGAGAGGGAGCCACCTCAGGCTATGCTGTACCTACAGGAAGTGTCTGAGTCACAGAGTGGATGGTTACAGATGGTCAATTCTCTCATCCACTCAATACCTATAGAGGATCCCTTGGGCCCAGCTGTAGTTACTCTGCTCTTGGACGAATGTCCTCTCCCAACTAAGGTAATAAAGAATATTCTCCTCCTAAGGTAACACAGAGTCAGTAATTATTTTGCCTATTTTTGCCGCAGAATACAGGCTGCTTCCACTAGCAAAAAAGTGTTTTCTTTTCCCAAAAGGACAAACATGAGGAGTCTCTTCTCAATTTTAACTCCCTATTAATGTTAAATAGAATTTCCTCTTCCATATAGGATAGCATCATGACCTCTTTTGTATAAGGTAAAACAATGTCCTCTTTGAACTAAGGTTAACAGATTGTCCTCTTCCTACGGAAGTGAACAGAATGTCATCTACCAATTAAGGTAAAACAGAGTATTCTGACATATGTTAAGAACCCTGATATGTGCCCAAAACCCTAGCTGTGATACCGTAGCTTTCTGACGTCATGATTTTCTTTTTATATATTGCGTCGTCAGAGCTACGAAGCAATCCTATGCCAACTAATGGAGCAAAATCAATAATGCTAATCTGTAAGATAACATATAATTCACGCCTCATATGATTATAATTTTATCAAAATACTGCATGTGTTGAAAAAACATCTCTACCAATGAAAAAAACCTCTTTCACAAAATTAGCCAAGTCTGTCTTGGGGAAAAAAATAGAAACGACTGTCATAACAGATCACGCGTGATGTTATCTCAATTATCCTTTCTATGTATAACCTGCATGGCCAAATATAGTATTACTACTAATGCCGCCATGATTACTACAATTTCCATTTTGGGTCATGACACCCATATACAGACGTCTGACCTATATCGGAAGACAAATGAACTTTCCAACATGGCGGTCAATTCAGATTTCGATTACACTTGCTACGTTAACTTGATAATAACGACATTTAAGGCAGAGTTAACTTCAAGTTATACAGGATATCAACAGAAATTGTGCATACTACAACCCTATTTATGGATGCGGACCATTGGCTTTCAATTACTACTAAAATCGCCCCGGTGTGATTCACACCAAGCTTGCTCTATTACAAGGCATGGGATCGATTTAATACCCGGTTGGGTATTACTATTAGTACAAGTACTACACAACCCTGATAACTGTCCAGAATACTGTGGTATATCCAGACCCTTCTGACCTAAACACACTTAATATTCCAGCTGCTTTTACATAATTAAGTATTGTGCTTTTTAGTTATATACACTGTAATAGAAATTAATGTCTCGTTTGATTTTCTCCATTCTTAGGAAACGACATTGGTTTTATGTGAAAAAATGAACTTAAACAACGAAGAACAAGGGGCCAAAAACCAAAAGAAATTTTGTCAGATACCTAGAAACATTGGAGTTGTCCTTGGTTGTTTAGCAGAAAAGTTAGCAGGTAAGCTTATAATACTTTCTTTAGGTCAGATCAGCAGAGCTGAATTATTTTTCTTTTACCCACTAGCAGAACTTATATCCAGGAGGTGTTTTTTGTTCCTTTGAACAGAAATAATTTGCTTGAAACTTACTCTTTCACTGCCAAATGATGAGAATCTAAATTTCAGAATAACTTTTTTTGCTTAGGAAATAAGGTTTAACATTATGCCAGTAGAAGTAGGGTCGGCAATATTCAGTAATACAGTTATTTAAAACTTAAAATTTGATAATAAAGATATTAATGATGTTCATTTGCTGTTGACAAAATGTTTAATACATAACTTATGAATAATTTAACTGTTGTTTAGGAGTAAGTGAGTCATCTTGCTTGTTTCAGGACCAAACAGTATTGCCCTTTTGACACCTCGCGTGTTGGAGTACCTACTTAGGAATCTAGTAAGTATTGATGGACTGTCACTTTGTTGTGAGTAAAACAACGAACTTTTAAATATGCCTGAAAGATGTCTTGGTCGGAGCCCCGTTTCCCAAATGATCCTAAAGCCATTTTATGTAATTTTTCACAATACACTTACTGGTAGATACAAATGTAAACTGAGATTTCTGCCCAGCTTACTTACACACCCAGAATGTGTAAAATATATTTGCCTACCTATCAAATTACTATCAAATTACTATCAAATTACCCAGTGTTGAAATCGCTCACCCTCCTGTTGGAAATTCAGTGTCATGCAGGTATTTTATTATTTCCATGTGCTAATATTTGACAGCATATTGGTTTCATGTTAAAAGGAGAACAGACAATAAAAATACGGACAACAGTCATGTTTTATATGCTCATTTCATTTCTATTGTACAGACTTAAAATAAACGTACCAAATAAAGATAATGTAAGGAATGTACAATACAGAGAACTGTTACGCATGTAAATTTTCTGATCAGAAACTATTCAGATATTTCTATCATACTGTTAGGGTAATCAGGGACTAATCATGTCAATGCCAAATTTCAACATTGACAACATTTTTAAACTGATGGAAATGGTAATCAATCATAGAAAACACAACCTCGTTCATACAGAAATCACTTGACATCATTTGCAACAGTTTTGTTTGAAATGTGTCCTAAACCAAAAGAAAATAATCTAGAAGATAAAATAAATTTTCTTTATTGCTTTGAATGTAAATTTAAGCTTAGAAATGCATGTTTTTAACATTTATGACAGTATGCAAGACATGCATTTCTGTTAACTCATCTACAACATTTTTCAAGCATTTCAATTTTTCGAGACTACCCCATTTTACATTGCAGGAAATGTCACTACCTCCTGTAGTTATACTTCATTCCTTGGTAGCTTTGGAGAAGTTCGCACAGACCAGTAAGTAAACAGACAAAAGCAGTCTAGATTAATCAATTCATTGTTGTTTTTGTTGTAAAGAAAGAACAATTGAATTTCTAGTCACATAAGATTAATTATTATGTATACATTGTACATGTACCAGGAAATTTTGACTGCAATTTAACTTATGTCTTTTTTGCCCGCTATAATGGGGTGAATTTATCATTACACTGAATATAACTACACAACATAATATTATACAGTTATAGAATTGGTATTTATGGTCTCCCGAGGTGAAAAACTATTCCCCTCTACGGCTTTGCCGCCTCGGGAAATAGTTTTTCACCAAGGGTGACCATAAATTTGCTATTTCCCCATATTACCAAATCTATAACTGTTTTATTATAACGAAACAACTTATTAAAGGCAAATTAATTAATTTATTGATTTCCTTTTACAAATTCAAAGAGCGAAAAAAATACAATTGGAAGTACTGTATGCATCGTCGTTGATGTTATCTTCATTTCTAGCATTCAAGAAGTGTTTTTATAGACTGTTTTCCTACCATATCTAGTCCAATCCACTTTTTTAAGTTCTGCTTAAGACTTGCGTGGACACACGTCACCTCCTCTGAACTTGCTTGACCCTCATTTTCAACGCTTCCGGCATTCCGTTCTGTTAAATAAGTTTGAAGTGAATTTACTGCAGTCTTTATAACAGCTTTTGTATTTACGTTACGTTTAGCGTCCAAAATCTGCTGTAACTCCTCTTAACAACAAAAAAAGGCTGTCATCGGTGGCCATTTTCACTGTTGTCATTTGGTCCTGAAAATGTGACGTCACGAGCGTCGCGGAGAAGGCCCCACCTACCAATGTTTTCATTGGTTGAAAATCTTATAAGCTCCGCCTACAAATATTCATGAGGGAGAAGTCCTCTTTCTGGCAGGGATTAGTCTTTTTTTGCAGGGAGTAGTCCTAATTTGGGGAGGAAGTAGCTCTCAGATGGAGAGATTTAAGTGATTTAAGGGAAATAGCAGATTTTATCGTATTGTTTTTATATAGGGAAAACTCAGTAGAGGTATAATAAAACTAGTTATCATATGTGAAGGATGAAAATGGATTTTACTGATGAAAGGCAAACCTTCTGTTTGAACAATATAAGACATTATGGTTATTTTTTTAGTATAAAGTAATATACATAATCAAAAGATGACTATAAGAATAATTAAAAAACAACTTTGTTTATAGACTGCACACATGATAAAAAGCTGCCCTAAAGCCAACATATAGTCAAATGATTATCATTCCTCAGGGTGTTTAAGCAGTTCATTTGACTAACTCGACTTAACTTACCCCAGTATTGCTGTTTCTGTACTGTTGGCAGTACAACTTGAGGTATAGGTAGACCCTGTAACCACGTTATTGGGAGTACAATCATTCTATAGAACAGCACATCACATGTAAACTATTGGGGATGGAGTTTTAAAATTTATCTGGGCATAATAAAATTGTTTCATATGTCATTCTGGTAGTATTTGAATGAATTCATTTTCATTGCATTACAAAGGGAAACATGATAATGATGCTTAATGATACTGAAATCATTGTAAACCCAACGTTAAAATTGTATATTTTATACACCATAGGTGAAAACAAAGCGACAATTAACCGAGCGTTACAGAGAAACTCCCCAAATCAAATTGAGGACTTGGAGAAATGGTGGCAAAACTCTGACTACCAGAAGCGTGAGGTGGGATTCTGTGCCAAATGGTGCCTTGATAATCTCTGTAAGTTCTCAAGTCAGACAGGTCAAAAGTTACTATAAATCGGGTTTAAAGATCTGTGTAAGCTGAGATGTAATTAGTGCCCAGGGCACTTAAAAATTAATTAAATGGGTCACTTATTAGGTCACCTGGTCCGTACCGTGGCGTCCGTTGTCCGTCCATGCATCAATAATTTCTTCTTCTTAACCACTGATTGGAATTTGACTAAATTTGACAGGAAGCATCCCTAGGTAGTGGGGATTCCAAAGTTTACAAATGGTGGGGGTGACCCCCCAGGGGGCTGAGGGGTGGGACCAAAGGGGACAATAATGCTATATTGATATAAACAACTTCTTCTGTAGAACTATGCGATAGATATTTATCATATTTGATTGAAAGCGTCACTAGGTAGTGGGGATTCAAAATTGTACAAATGATGGGTCTGAGGGACGGGGCTCAAAGGGAGTAATTTGGCTATATTGCTTTAAGCGACTTCTTCTCTGGAACTAAGAGATTGACATCAACCATATTTGTCTGGAAGCATCCCTAGGTAGAGGGGGTTCAAAATTGTACAAATGGGGGGGATGAACCCGAAGGGGGTTGAGAGGCGGGGCCAAAAGGGGTCAATTTGGCTATATTGCTATAAACGACTTCTTCTGTAGAACTATGCGCTGGATATAAATCATATTTGGTCGGAAGCATTCATGGGAGGTGGGGATTCAAAATTGTACAAATAGTGGGGCTGACCCCCACGGCTAAGGGGTGGGGGCCAAAAATAGTTAATTACTTGGAAATGGTTGAGATCCCCACCCTATAACCATATATACAATTGATGACTGTAAAGAGAAGAATGCACATATGTTTCCAGGATGGCGCTGTGGTCTGGCTCCACCCTTGGCGACTTAACCCCTGGGTCATAACTTTGAAACGGTTGAGATCCCCACCCCAAAACTATATATACAATTGTTGGGCATAAAGAGACAGATGCTGTCATGATATTAGAATTGACCCGGGATCTGCCTCTGACCCTTGGAGACTTAACCCCTGGGTCATAACTTTGAAACAGTTGAGATCCCCACCCCAAAACTATAAATACAATTGTTGGGCATGGAGAGACAAATGCTGTCATGATATTAGAATTGACCCTGGGGTCTTGCCACAACCCTAGGGACCTAGTTTCTTAGTCACAGCTTGGAAACAGTTGAGATCCCCATCCCATAATCATACATACCGGTAAACTTGTGCTTGGCATGAACAACCTAATACAGATATGCTACAAAGTTTGGCCTTAGGGTCTGGCCCATATCCTTGGATCTTATAAGGAGAATATTTTGCCATGATTGCTTAGATATCCAGGTGAGCGATACAGGCATTCTGGGCCTCTTGTTATGATAATAAAATGTGAGTTATGATCAAACAAGTTGTGCTACTTCAACGGTTGCAGTATAATAAACTTCTATTGTGGCTGGATCTTTGGTTATCAAATGTTTCATCCGCTTCACAGAAGTCTAGACATCATCACCAGACATAAATCTCTGCTTTAAAGTGTAAGTACTGTATGTAAATCATTCACCGGGCCTGGTCAGTTCTTGGATGGGGAGGGAGTTTATATAATTTGAATTCTTCCAAAAAAAGGGGTATGGGCTCTCATAGAGGGAGGGGGGCTGACAATGGCATTATGGTATGTGAAAGTTCAAGGTGACCAGTTCTGTAAAGAAAAATGTCAGTTTCTGTGTATGCAGCACGTGATGAATGGGAGACATTACCCATGCAATCTCACGAGTTTGGATTCCATCTTTAAATGTTCTGTATTAAGTCATGTTCTCCTTATTTTCCTTTCCTGCTGCTGCTGCTGCTGATTGCTGTTTTCATTGGGAATGTTCAGTCATCACGGAGGTAATAATACATTTAAAAAAAATGAGATATTGAAACAATTGTTACCTGTAACATTATTGTACCAATTATAATGATAATAACTACGTCTTTCTGCTGAGTATGGGAACTTGTCTCGCCATATATCTTACTATATTTGGAAAATAAGATGTTTAATATATATGTTTGATGAAGTCGATCATTGCAGAAAACCCTTTGAAAGTTTCAAATTTTGTTTTCATTCTATAAGTGAACAACTACATATGTTGCATGTTTTAAGCCCAGAGACTTTCTGATACACTGTCATACAAAGCAAAATCTACTCGCTCTGCTATACTTAAGCTTGTAGTGAAGTTTTTAAAATTTCAGGGTCACAAATTTTCCCACGAAGCTGAGGATTTGAGTGCTGTTAATGTGATGTTAAATAGTAATGATGTCAGCGAATACCTCAAGATTTCCCCAGACGGCACAGAGGTAAGCTTTACTACTGTAGCTGATGATGTCAGAAATATGTCGGACATTAAGTCCTTTTGACCTACAGTATTGATAGACCCGGTCTATGTGGGATACGGATATTCTGCCCGAGGTTCTGACCCAATGGTAGATTTTCCGAATCCCACATACCTACATAAAGATTGACTTTTTCTCCCACCTGTAGCCTGAAAATTTGGTAAAGGAGGGTTTGAAGCTAACACATATCTACTAGCAAAAGAATGTTTTAAGATTATCCCTTTTAGAATATCCCTCACTAACAAATCTTTGCAGGCAGAATTTTTCCCTCTCTGGAAAAATACATTATTGATGTTGTATAAAATGTTTGGCAAAAGAAATCCTTATAGTTCTATACACATTTGCTATACGTATCATGTGGGAGAAATCATTGTTGACACTTACAATCTTTCTGCTGGTATTGTAAATTTATGTAAGGGTGTAAGTACTGTACTTATCTTAACATGATTTACCTCCCTTGGATTTTGAATTGCTGAAGATTCCCTGGAATGGTGATTTCAGAAGTTTTCAGTAATATTACTAGTAGATGTGTATCAAATATACAGAAAAAAATATTTTATAAACATGGAGTTGTGAATTATTAAAGAATAAAATGTCCTAGTTTTTTTTGGGATAATTATAAGTGTCCAGAGAACTAACACAAGACTGTGTGCAGGAAACTTTCATCTAGTCAAAGTTTCACCCTTTGCCAATAAATCAATATTTGCACTGTGTTAATTTCGCCTCTCACATTTTGTTACAATGTTTATTATATTGTTGACTAATGTTTGCTATAATGATAAATTCGTCCTCATTGTGGATGGCGAAAAAAGTGAAAAATTAAACTGCGTCGAAAATTTCCCGTTATGCAGTAATCGCGACCATATACTCTTTTCATGTCGATCATGAAAGATGAATACCGTAATAGAAGAAGGATTATTTGTACATGAATTTTAAATTTAACCTCCCTTGTCACTTATTATAGTTATAAAATTTGAGAAAAATCTGCCCTCCAAGTAAGGTTTACATCTGTACAACTTTCAGAAACTTTCATAGTTGGAGTAGAACTGCATATATTAGTATGGCTAATTTAACATGAATGATCTCACTGACTTAGATTAAACATACCAACAGGCTGTGAAGGATTGTGTCAATGAAAATAGTCTTCAATTTATTTGCATGCAATGTCATATTTTTTAAACACGGCCTAGTGCTTTGGATTTGGCACACACACACAAATAGAAATTTAGAATCAAATTTCACATGTTATGTCTGTAATATGTGTAGTTCCTTCAAAATAACACAACTAATTAATTCATTGATTGTCTTGTTTAGTTTTATTTTGATAAAGAGTTTCAAGATTTCCCCCCCAGAAATAACACTTTGTAGATGTGTGTGAATCTTGTCATGCTTGTTTCGTTTACAGGCGAGGAGTGATGCTTCGTCCTTCGAGAGTGTGCGCTGTACCTTCCAGGTGGACTCCGGGATCTGGTACTACGAGGTTACAATAATAACAGATGGTGTGATGCAGATTGGCTGGGCTACTAAAGACAGCAGCTTTCTCAACCATGTAAGTAACTTTTATACATAGGGTCAAGGTGGATCCGGTTTCTTACGTGATTAGGTGAAGTTTTGGGTGTCTCTGTTTATATAGACCCCATTTTACATGGTTTGGGACACAACTTTTGATGGACAATATAAACTAGATCTTGTTTTGAGGCCACCATATCTATCATTAAAGTAGAACCTGTTTTGTGTGGCCCCCTTTTCTGTTTTTGTTGTAAAATCTGTATTTGAGGACCACCACTTCCATCAATTCAGTAGAAATTGTCTTGAGAAACAACGTCACTTATAGAACTTGTCATGTCTACTTAATCTAAAGTTTGCAAACTTAGTAGTAGCCTCATAGCCAGAAGCTATCATAAACGATGTTTGTCTACGATAAGATATCTGTTTGTTAAAGAATACTGATAAATGTGATTGTTAAAAACGACTCTATGTTATATATGGGTTATAGGAAGGATATGGTATCGGAGATGATGAGTACTCTATGGCGTATGATGGCTGTCGACAGCTGATCTGGTACAACGCTGACAGCAAACCTCATGAGCACAAGAGCTGGAAACCAGGTCAGTCTTTCACTTACTTCAAAATGGCAAGGTTGTGTGGTAATTACGTGTGGACCAGTCCAAAGGAGAGGAGGCCAGTATAGCATCACCCAGGACTAACCCTACTAGTTAGTGTAGGTGTCCTGACCTCAGGGTCTTTTACAATCTACCACCTAAATGTGATAACCAAGGTGAAGCATGTTCTTTAGCTCACCCAGTCCAAAGGGTCAAGTGAGCTTATGCCATGGCACAGTGTCCATCGTCCGTCCATCCGTTGTCTGTCGTCCGTCAACTTTTTCCTTTAAAGCAGTACTAGTCCTTACTGGCTTAGTGAATTTTGAACGAATTTGGTATTGAGCATCTTTGGCCAAAGGGTTCTTAATTTAGTATAAACAGAGGGTATGGCTCCCATGGGGGTAGAGGGGTGGGGCCAAATAGGAGGAAAAGAGGTAAATCTTCAAATATCGTCTCCTTCTAAACCAATGAAGGGATTTTGACAAAATCTGTTCTAGTTTGGATTACACATAAAACATTTGGTCATCTTTATAATTTAGCTGTAGTAGAGTGAAACAATATCCTTTAACTGCAGATAACTCAGTGTTAACTTTATTCTCACTTCAGGGGCATGCTTGACCTTAATTTAAATATTCAAATGCAAAGTTACTTCCCTTGCAGTGTTAGACATTTGTGGTTCTGTATATGGAGATTAACAAAATCAGATACGTATAACAAAGCTGCCCAAATATTTTTTGTGTAATCAATAAAACAACTTGAAGTTACTCAGATGTTTAGTTTATTTCCAAAATGGTGTTGTGAAATTTCCAGTTCTTTATCAAAATGTGTCTTCATATACCTTTATCTGCACTTATGTAAATTATGTACTATTTCTTTTGTTTTGGACCGATTTCAAAGATCAATAATTGCAGTTTAGAATTCCTGTTTAGTGATCTCTGGGTCGATGGTTTTGTGATACTTAGCAAAGTAACCAGCCTAATGGAACTTCTCCAGTGTATTAATACTCTGTAATGACATTTTTGTTTAGCCTCCCATCACTTATATTCCCTTAGAAAAGTTTGGTGCTTATGTGAATGATCAAAATCAGCTACGTGGTTATGTAAATGACAAATGACACAATAATATAAAAAAAAACTGCAGTATTACATAAAAGGGACTCGTAAACACCTGATAGATATAAACAGTGCAGAGTCAGAATCCACAGGGAAATAGTCCCTGGCACAGTGATTCTGTCCTCTGGCACATGTTCCTGTGATGACATCCAATGGCACATGTTCCTGTGATTCCGTCCTCTGGCACATGTACCTGTAATTTGTCATCAGGCACATGTACCTGTGATTCCGTCCTCTGGCACATGTACCTGTGATTCCGTCCTCTGTCACATGTTCCTGTGATTCCGTCCTCTGGCACATGTTCCTGTGATTCCGTCCTCTGGCACATATACATGTGATTCTGTCATCAGACACATGTACCTGTGTTTCTGCCATCTCATTTCAATTTTCCATAGTCAGACAGCTGGTTCATTACCAAAGTAAAGGCTGTAAGAAATTTAAGGTTATTTTTAAATCTGCTGTATTTTATAGCTTATTAATGGATGGGAATAACTTTAAACTGTTCTAGCTATAATGATGAGTATCTGTATCACACAGAGAAAGTGTTTATTGCAATGTTATTAGATTATTGTGTTATTAATCTCAAGGTCACAATACATTAAATCTGAAATGATCAGTGAAAAAGAATGTTTGAGTTATAAATTTTGAACCATTGAAAATATCGTGATTATGCATGAAGGATACCTGCATTACCAACCAAAGGTGTGCACTGCGCTATATTTACGTCATGTGAACCTAGTTTTAGGTCAAAGGTCAAATATATGCAGAATTGTAAATAAAATTACTGTAACTTTTAAACTTGGAGATATCATGACGACACCTACATTGACCACAGGGGGTGTAATGTGTAATTAGGTCACGGTGATCAGGACCTTTAGGTCACGGTGAGCAGGACCTTTAGGTCACGGTGAGCAGGACCTTTAACTCCTGGTCAAAGGTCGAATATAGCAAATATACACATTGCCTAAAAATGGGAGACATTTGCACTTATTTAGAAAAAAAAACAAATATCTAGATTTAATTAATCCATTTTGAATGAATTTGCCTTATAAATCTATTTGTATATATATATATGTGTAACCCTCTTAGCCCCAAAGAGCTGCTGTACTAGTTATAGTGTGTCGGCTGACAAAGTCAGACACTGGGTGTATATTAGTGCCGTATCCATAGTGACTGTCCTCTGCTAGGTAGTCATACTCCCTGACCACTGGTAGTCACACTCCCTGACCACTGGTAGTCACATTCCCTGACCACTGGTAGTCACACTCCCTGACCACTGACTTGATGAAGGAACCCTTAAAAAAGAGTAATTTGTGGTGTCTTACCTCGCCCAAAAGGGGGTATAAAAACAAAGTTAATTATATATACCCCAAACCTTGTGGAGGCGGGGGTATAAAAACAAAGTTAATTACATATACCCCAAACCTTGTGGAGGCGGGGGTATAAAAACAAAGTTAATTATATATACTCCAAACCTTGTGGAGGTGGGGGTATAAAAACAAAGTTAATTATATATACCCCAAACCTTGTGGAGGTGGGGGTATAAAAACAAAGTTAATTATATATACTCAAAACCTTGTGGAGGTGAGGGTATAAAAACAAAGTTAATTATATATACCCCAAACCTTGTGGAGGCGGGGGGATAAAAAAAAAGTTAATTACATATACTCCAATCCTTGTGGAGGCGGGGGGATAAAAACCAAGTTAATTATATATCCCCCAAACCTTGTGGAGGGGGGGGTATAAAAACCAAGTTAATTATATATCCCCCAATCCTTGTGGAGGCGGGGGCATAAAAACAAAGATAATTATATATACCCAAAACCTTGTGGAGGCGGGGGGATAAAAAAAAAGTTAATTATATATACCCCTAACCTTGTGGAGGCGGGGGGATAAAAACCAAGTTAATTATATATACCAAAAACTTTGGGGAGGCGGGGGTATAAAACCAAAGTTAATTATATATCCCCCAATCCTTGTGGAGGCGGGGGGATAAAAACCAAGTTAATTATAAATCCCCCAATCCTTGTGGAGGCGGGGGTATCAAAACAAAGTTAATTATATATACCCCCCTCATTGTGGATGCGGGGGTATTAAAACAAAGGTAATTATATATACCCCATACCTTGTGGAGGCGGGGGTATCAAAACAAAGTTAATTACATATACTCCAAACCTTGTGGAGGCGGGGTATAAAAACAAAGTTAATTATATATACCCCAATCCTTGTGGAGGTGGGGGTATAAAAACAAAGTTAATTATATAAACCCCAAACCTTGTGGAGGGGGGGGGATAAAAAAAAAGTTAATTATATATACCCCAAACCTTTTGGAGGACAGTGGTATCAAAACAAATTGAATTATATATACCCCAAACCTTTTGGAGGACAGTGGTATCAAAACAAATTGAATTATATATACCCCAAACCTTTTGGAGGACAGTGGTATCAAAACAAATTGAATTATATATACCCCAAACCTTTTGGAGGACAGTGGTATCAAAACAAATTGAATTATATATACCCCAAACCTTTTGGAGGACAGTGGTATCAAAACAAATTGAATTATATATACCCCAAACCTTGTGGAGGTGGGGGTATAAAAACCAAGTTAATTATAAATACCCCAAACCTTGTGGAGGACGGGGGTATAAAAACAAAGTTAATTATATATACCCCAAACCTTGTGGAGGACAGTGGTATCAAAACAAATTTAATTATATATACCCCAAACCTTGTGGAGGCGGGGGTATAAAAACAAAGTTAATTATATATACCCCAAACCTTGTGGAGGGGGGGTATAAAAACAAAGTTAATTATATATACCCCAAACCTTGTGGAGGACGGGGGTATAAAAACAAAACAAAATTGATGCATATCCTTGCTGCATGGGGTGGAATGTTTACCTCAGTTCTGTGACAAGAAAGGACAACGTAGCAAGATCAGATATGTTGGAGTCATATTCAATAAAAAAAAAATGGTAATAAGATGTTGATTGCTTTCTGACCAAAGTTGTTATATAAACCAGGCTGAATTAAGGGTAGGGTGAATGATCACATGTCACTGACTACTCCTCTGCCCCTTCACCCGTCACTGACTACTCCTCTGCCCCTTCCCCCGTCACTGACTGCTCCTCTGCCCCTTCACCCGTCCCTGACTACTCCTTTGCCCCTTCCCCCGTCACTGACTTCTCCTCTGCCCCTTCACCCGTCACAGACTACTCCTCTGCCCCTTCACCCATCACTGCCTACTCCTCTGCCCCTTCCCCCGTCACTGACTCCTCCTCTGCCCCTTCCCCCGTCACTGACTTCTCCTCTGCCCCTTCACCCGTCACAGACTACTCCTCTGCCCCTTCACCCATCACTGACTACTACTCTGCCCCTTCACCTGTCACTGACTACTCCTCTGCCCCTTCACCCTCTGTCAGCTGTTCGATGTTCCTGCTCACCAATGTATCGTCCAATGCTGAAGTACACTGAATGAAACAAAGCAGCTTCACATCTGTAATATTAAACTAGTAATAACATAGAATGTTACCTCCATTCCATATTCTTTTTGATACGCCTTCCTTATAAGGCAAGGTTAAAAAATTATGTTTTGACCATCAACTTTGGACACTGTATACAGGGAAACTTTTGCTCAGTCAAACATTCGCCATTCACTGATAAAATCTGTGTTCGCTCAGTGTAAATTTTGCTCTTCACTTATAATTATTATATTTTGTATGACTTGTACTAATATTCGCTGTCATATGGGTTGATCGGTGGCAACCAGCTAGCTCAATTGGTAGAGTGTCTGTCTAGAGTTCGGAAGGTCCCGCTTTGAGCCCCAGTCTGGCTTTTGCATTTCTTTTTCTCTTGTTACACAAGTGTTAATGTTATGTGATTCTTAAGTCTTGTGTAGTATACTGAAGGTGTTTTCATAGTATACCCATACCACGGGATTATTACATTGTGATGAATTAAGTCATTGTAAGATTGCGCCGACATTCTGTGGGCCAGGTCTGGTTCTATATGATGTCATACTTATAGATTAGTGGTCGCCGTGGAGCAGTGTTAGTAGCGATTTGTGGCCTGTTAGGGCCTACTTAGACGTGATTAGTCAGGACTGATTACTGGTAGAAAGGTGGTGTGAAAATGACCGTGGGACTCAAGAAAAGCGGTATTTGACGGTCTACATAACCCACAATATTCTCACGAATATTTGAAAATATATCTTTTAAGACAAACTTAGCCGTATATACATGTGATGCTAATAGGTTTAGTACTTTACATACCAGTAATTACCTATGTTGCGACTCAGCGATTTCTGAATTCACACATTTGTAATCAAACTTTGTTTTATTAATTTCAGAGGAAGTGTGGTTGAAATGTACATTACTTATGATAGATCCATTTGGTTTATTAAACTAATGGTTTGTTTGATTTCTATAAAGCTTAACTTCTGTGTACATTATGCAATGTCTTCTTAACATTGAATTCCAGATCCAGATATATCTATACAGAATATTGTCATGTTAATGTTACATAATACAATATGTTTTATTCATACAGACATTAATATGCTCATTTCATTATCCATTTAATGTGTCTTTTATTTGTAAAACTTTGGGGGAAAAACTGGCTGCTACAGCCTAAAAATGGAAAAGAACAGAATCTATAAGTCCAATGACAGATTAATATCTCTGCCGTTATAAAAAAAATCTTGGACAAGTTTCATAAATCTCTTAAGAAATGGAAATGAATGGAAGATTTTTCTGATCATATTACCAAAAACACATGTATAAGCCAGTATTTGTGAGCATTATCAAGTCTTCAGCATTTCCAATTGGACTTCACGTCTAGTCTTTATTGTCCTGATGTCATGTTTCTCGTCTTCAATGTTACGCCATAATAGATGTTATTATTTGAGGTTATATTTAAAAAATATGACATGGGTTTGTTCACTACATAATTCCGTAGTCATGTGATAAATCACCTTTGATCGAGTGCATATGTACCAGGAGTGGGGTATTGTGTAGTTACGATTGTACTAACACATCGAAGTTCTGTCAGTCATCCAGGATTGGAAACAATGGCTTAAAATACAATACAACATGTGTTATGTCTTACACATTTATTCAAACACTGTAAAACTGAAATCAGTCAGGATAACATACACAACATTAACTCAGTGTCTAATGTAAACAAACTTACAAATTTTAAAAAATCGCGACAAAATTGAAGATGTATTTTCGGACAGACCAGGTAAAATATGAACTACTGTAAACATAAAACACACTCAAATGAAAAGAAACTATTCCCATCACTTTCAGTTTAATGAAATGTTTTTTTACTTCATGTTGTTGGGATATTAAAAAAAATAAAACAATTTATATACTTTTTTATTGGAAAATGATTTTTCAAATACAAAACAAAAAAATCTATTAATTATTTTATTTTTTAAATGAACCAAAACAAAATATGAAAATGTTTTGATCAGTAATTTTACTTTTTCTGACTATTTTCTAGAATCTCTATGACTTAAAGCACACTGGTTTATATTGACTATATCACCTTGTACATCCAATCAATAAATAAACAACACCACACCTACGTATTTTGTATACTGGTAACATTATTGCTGGTTTGTTACCAATGACTTAACTCTGACACTCTACATGACACACTTGTGTTTGTAAATCTCCGTGATACATTAACGTTAATTACTCTACCTGTACGGCAGATTAAAGGCTCATCCAGTTAATCTTTTGGCATGAAAACCTCTTTTAACTTACAACTAATTGCAAAAACACGTGTGATAACTTATTGAACATAAAATATCAAAAAACGTAATACTGTACTACACACTTTTGTAAAGTGATACAGTTATTCATGAGTATAAAATAGCACCTTAGCTTCAGGAGGAATGACAAGAAAATCACACAAAATCGTACAGATATTGGTAACGTTATATCACTATTCATCAGGAATTATTTTTAAAAGTTGAAATACATAGCAAAACATTTTCAAGTCCACAAAATAATAATAATTACTTTCAAAATCTGTAAATATTTAAAAGTTATGACTACTTACGTATTTGTAAATATTTCAAAAAATAATGGCTGTTGTGATGACAAAATCAAATGAAGAGAAAGCATGACCATATGTCAGACATAATTGTTTTGCACCTCACAAAAAAATGTACAATTTCCAAACATTGGGTGGCTGAGATCTATTAGTGCTATAACCATCCAAAAGTCTCGTTAAGTCAAAGCTCTGTCGGTAATGATAGGATTTCCCTCAAATATGCAAAAAAAATCCTCCGTGTCAGCAATATTGTAATTGAGTTTGTAACTTAATCAATACATGTATTACTACAATCTGAAAACAGGAGAGCAGTGCTTACTGGTGATGTTATTATCTGGAACTGAAGCGGGTCAAAAATCTTGGAGTCAAAAAATAATCATGAAAATGTCTATGACAATGGCTAGATTGAAAAACAGTTATTTTTTCAGAATCAAATCTATATTGTGGTGTGTATTTAGATATAGGGTTCATTTGTATATGTTGGCATAAACTTATCTGTTAATCAAAATGTATGTTCTGACCTCCTGGCTATTGTAAAATCTAACAATCTTTTACCTGTTCCTTACTCTGTAGATTTCTACTCTGTGCAAATGTACAGAATCACATTGAGTTATGTATTAAAGAAGTGAAATTATATCCATCGCACCATATTGCTGTTTAAAAATATTAGTTGAAATAATATACAAAGTTAATTATGAATTCAAAACAAAAGAAAAATTTCACCCAATTTTGAGATGTCTTGTTAAGGGGTACATATTTAACCAGTGTCTAATGTTAGATCATAACCACACAACACTCTAGGTTGTGTAGGTCACCATGAGTTGTCAAATTGATTAATTCTAGTTTTGAAATTTAGCCAGATGCTGATTAACCAATCACTTAAATATTATTTAATTAGTCGATTGCATGAGAGATAGTACACACAGGTACACTGGTAGGGTATATTTTCTGGGTAGTTTTCGGAAAATACATAAGTATACCTGACTTATACCTGTCTCCAAGACAGGTAACACACTCGGATACACCAGTCAGCTCCAGGGGAGGGCATACGTATTCATACACATTCAAGGCTTGGCACATAGGAGTAAGTTGTGAGGCGTATAGCCACTATAGAGTTACAGGTGTTTGAGATGTCATTCTACACCGTGTCGTGACATTTGAGCTGATATCATAATTGATGAGTCATGTTTGTTAGAAAACTAACTGTATTCCTCTTTTTAACATGTGTCAACAAAAATTGGTGATACAAAGTGAAATGAAGAATAAAACACATTTTTACTGGTGAAATAGACAAGTTTTAGTTATAACTGACAACATAGCAGGATATGATGAAGTCGTACAATCAAATTACGTTATTGAATAACTGATTTATACATAAAATATATATCCTTCCTTTTTAACAATCGTGATACTAGGTATTGACAGAAAATAATACCAGGCAACTTGCCATGAAAAGGAATTTATTTTACTTGTAATTATCAAGATATTTATGTAATGGTATCAATGACTGGTCATTCTGTAGTCTTATTTAGGTATGATCATACCGTTATCATTACCGTAGCCTGTATTCACAAAACTGTTCTCATGCTCAAACTCAGATTCTCTGCTCAAGTCTGATTTCTTGTTCTGGTGATAAATGATTAAAAGTTCACATTTTCTCAAAGGTTTAGAAGACCTAAAGCCGAAAATTGTTTCAAGAGTTATCATTGAATTTATGTGGCATGATTAAAGCACGTTACAAGAAATTTATTTTGAACACAGAATCCATGCTTTAGCTGATGAATGAATACAGGCCAGGATTCTGGTTGTCAGAATGTTGTATGGTCATTGACTGGTCATTTTGTACCTCTTTCTGATATCCTTAGGTTTATAGGATTGACCAGATTTATCGTAGCCTGATTTGCTTAGGTTTACAAGTTGTGAAATTTTCTGACATAGAACAGAACAACACCAGTATCAGTCGCTCAGACTTACCTAGGTACTGTGAGCTTCAATGATAATGCTGATCCAAACGTCCGTCGGTCTAAATTTCCTCAACATTTACATAAGAAATCTACTAAACCTTAAGAATATTTTTATATTTATTAACCTCAAACTGTACACTCAATTGATCAAACACTTTAAACGTCTTTATTCCATCATGAAAACTGCACCAGACTGATGAAAATAATGTTTTTTCCGTAATTCCAGTATTGCGCTGGTTTTAACACTTCCATCTACGATATGGCTGTAATCACAGTGTCACTCTGTCTGTTACACGGTCCCAGAAACCAAAAGTAGATTTGGCTTATTGAGTTGATTTTATGATAACATCACTGTATCAAGATGTTGGATTTATAACAAATTTTATATATATCACAGATTCTGGAGCTGTCACGGTCACAGTTGGCTTTGTATACTGGAATATTTATCATGCTGTCGCCCCAACCATTTGTCCTTCGCCCTCAGCTCCACTACCACCCCCACCTCCTCCACCTTCAAGCTGCTTTTTTAAGTTTTCTACCTCTTGTTGTTCAAATTTTGTACGATTCTTCATTAATCCTTCCACTATTCGCCTCATTTTGAATGTTGGTGTGTGACGCATTGCTCGACTAGCAGAGTTAAGGGGCACATGTGACTGTCGTCTATTTGATAAATCTAGTTTTGTCATCTGTGAAAGAATGAGCTCGCTTGGTGTCACCGCACGTTTGATTTTGCCTTCATCCATGGAAGTTTTAATAAAATCCCACAGATTTTTCTTCTCCTTACCTTCCTTATTGACCGGTTTGACCTTTTCAGGGATCACTGACCTGTCACTCATCCTCGACATTTGATTATTCCGAGCCTCATCTGCAGCTTGCTGCCGTTCCTCCTTTTTAAGCTCCTCCTCTGTTTTCCATTTTTTAGAATTGTCAAGAGGTTTAGAAAATATATTGAGAATAGTGGTGGCTCTGGACTGGTTTGCCATAGACTGGTTTGCCACAACGGGAAATTTACTAGTTTTTGGTGGAGGAGGTTTGACCTCAATGATCACCTCCTCTTCTTCTTCACTCTCATCATCAATTTTCTTATCACACAATTTATAGAATTGCACCAGTTTTTTGTCAAGCTTTTTCTGTTCTTCGATCATCATCTCCTGAGTCATTGGCTGGCTCTGACCCCTCCTCGCACTGCGCACCGACCGCACACTCTCTCGTGTCTGGGGCCGCGATGTAGCTGAAGCTTCAGAAAATTTATCACCAAACAGAAGAGCTCGCAGATCTATTCTTTCCATAAAATCTGAGTCGTCCATGTCGTCGTCACTGTCCTCCCAGGCTGACATTCGACGTGTTGTCACGGAGCGTGTGGAGGCATACGTTTGTGATCTGGTTAAACGATCAGCCACTGAACTTTTCTTATCAAAATCGTCTCGTAAGGAAAATTTCACATGAGAGGCACTTTTCTTTGGCCTTTCTATAGATGGCAATTTAGAATCAAGGTGGTCAGGTCCCTTATTGTATTTGGTTTTTTTCGTAGAAGCTATAGACGATGGTGCAGCAGGGTAGGAAGAGGGAGGAGCCGACTTTGAACTTCGTCGTCTCCAGATTGGCACATGTGTACTTTGAGAATTGACCGACAGAGCTCCTGGAGTTGAGGCTGCTATCCGAGACCTCTCCTCAGCACGCTGTAACTGTTCCTGCTCCCGTAGCTTGTTTCGGGCTTTAGACACTAACGGTGCAGAATCCAAGTCATTCAGTGTACGGCCCCGTAACGGAAACTTCTGCTGTTTGTCTAGATAGTAAGCGTCTTGCATAATGCCCAAACGCTTTTCAGAATTGTTAATTTGTGTAGCATCATAAGTAAAATCCTTTTCTGGTTGAATTCTTTGTTTCGTCTCCAGATCAATTTTCCTCTTGTTGATGTCGAACACTTTGACCTCATAGCGAAGGGCACTCGAATTATCGTGGATTTTCTTCATCTTATGGTTTACCTCGCGCTGAAGCAGGCCGTGTTTGATGTTGAAATGATTGTCACAAATATTGTTCTTGACGCTGACTAATTTCTCTGTCACCGACACTTTCTTTGTGACATCCAGAGCCTCTTTCTGAAGATCTTCAAACGGGTTCACTACCAGTTGCTCCGAGTCCATAATGAAGAAATTTCCTGTAAAAAAGAATTGAACAAATTACATAAAGCAATTACAATGTTGATTTGTTATCATGTCTTTACAAGCAAAAGTCAAAAACCCAGTGTTTCTACTTAACTGCAGCAAGGTATGCCATAGACTACACAATATCAAAATACGTAAAACATCATTTGACAAATTTATTTCAAATTGTCAACTTAAATGATGGAATCACAGGTACTCATAAATCTTTGTTATTCCCAGCTGTGATTTCTGTATACTTACTACCTACGTTAACCCCTGCGTTAGGTTACCATGGTCTGTCACTATCAGGAGAACATTGTAGTTCACAGCACAGGTACAGAAACATTATCAAAAATTGATTATACTGAACATAAAACATAATCTCGGAAGAGTTCGTCTTCAACATAGAAACAATATATCCCTGGAAATGTTGACCAAGGAGTACCACTCGGTATGCCGTGTGATGCAGCACTGTCAGACAGGTGGATCAGAACAGTGAAGTTAAATAACTAATTGATCAGCCATTAGTGAGCAGCAGCTCCAGGCTCTGTTATATCTATAATCCATATGTTGGTCATCACTTAGAGGATTAAAACAGACTTGTAAACTAATCCATTGGTTTATTGGTAAACTGTCACTGTGATAACTGACATGGGGTTGAAAAGTGGCTCAGATCAAACGGTTACCACAACATTCTGTGAATGTGCAATGTTGTTGTGTCGGACTATTAATCAATATTAGTAATTGCCTGTATTTTTTTCCAAGAATTATGTTGCTGGAAAATAAAATAAAATCCCAGATGAAAGTAACTTAATAAATGTTTATTGTTGTAACAGGTAGTAGCCTTTGTATTAGGTTGTTTCACCTATTTTAAGTTACCGGTACTAGTTTTGCTGGTACATGATGTACTAGTTTTGCCGGTACATGTACTAGTTTTGCCTGAACTGGGTAAGCTTCTTTGTAGGAATTAGTGATATCACAACACACTATCATGGCTTTGTGTATCTCTGGTTGTGGATGTTTTGGTAGAGGATTTGGTAAGTGTTACCGAGATTTTCATGTTTACATAATGGATTGATATAATGGTGTACTGTGGCTGTTTGTTTAGTACATTATAGCTGTACCATCATGGATTTTGTGTAGTGTGGGGGGGGGGGGGGACTGTGCTGTGGCGGATGTCAGTACTTCAGTAAAGCTGTAAATGTAATGATTATATAATTATCAATACCATTTGATGGTCTGTCCCAGGTACAGCAAGTTCAAACACTTGATCATAAAGAAAACTTTGTGACATAATTGTTAGCATTGCCTTGGAGATGGTGAGATTGTGTACAGGAACAGGAAGTCGTCCCGCAGCGAACGGGTCAATTATAACCCTTGTGTTGTATTATAACTGTCTTTGTTTTACCGTCGGGTGATTGAAACACTGTATAAAACATGACAGATATTACTTCCTAGTAGGGTGTCTGTCTTTCCATTTAGGGAAAATATTGTAATAATATTCTGAAAATAGGAAATATTTTTTTTATAGTCACTATGCACATATCTACAAATTGCTCATTGACGGATATTTACCCAAAAAGAGAACATATTTTTCTGAATATTAAAGAAAAAGAGGTAACTAGCATAATTACCATTTGTCTCTACCGTTAACTAATAGAAGGATACATTTATGATAAAAATAACTGAGGAAAATGATGAAAATTCCAAGTTTATTGAGAAAATTATTTCAAATTTTATCTAACTGAGAGTGTCCTAAGTTTTTCCAGAGTAAGAGTTGTGAAATGATGTAGGACTTGAAAAAAAATCTGGAATATTTACTATGTAGTTGCCAAAAACCAAGCCCACGAGACAAAACAGATTGGACAGTATAGTCATCCAAACTCCTTCTCTAACGTAGTCCTGTCCCCGTTAATGGTTCCAGTCTCCTCCCTCTCTGTAACCCGCCCCCCACTTCCCACAGTAGTAACAGTGACCTACTTGTAGAGTCCTTGACCTCCTGGATGCTACTTTTGTGACGCATGTCGCTGAGGTCTCCTAACACATCCATTTTGATAAGAGTTCAAGCACAACCTCAGCAGTGTCACGTTTGGGTATCAAACTAGTAGGTAGGGTTCATGGTCAGGTGACCTCGTCAACATTCACTCACAAGGAAAGCTGTTCAGATAATTCCCAATGTTAACCCCTTTTTGAGGGGACTTAAGTGGGCGATCAGCAAAATGGCTCTATGGCCAGTTCAGACAAATTTCTAACATGATGGCAGACTCTGGCTGGTCTTTGTTCTGAAACTCGTTTGTATTTTTGCCAATGGAATTCCAAGTTCCCACATTTACTGTGATGTTCTTTTAAGATTGATACTCCTTGTAGTACTGATATAATTCCTGATAAATCCTTTGAACTTTCAAAACTGGTTCTAAATGACGAGAAATGATCCACTAAACATAATTTCAGAAACACCAGACAGACGTTTAATGTGGTTTAGTTCCAAAACATTTAAGTTATTGAGACATTTAATCATAAGCAGCAGCATTACTGATAAAACGCTGAATAGGTCATTCCAACGGAGTTGTTACGCATGGTCGTTTATACACCGTGAGCTAAGGCAGGTCTTACTGTAGACATCCAAATGGACAGTTTTTATGTGTCATCCTCAAAGCTTTCATCTGGACTGGACAAAGTGGGTCAAACAATGAGGACTGTTTCCACAGTATACAAACCTCAGGTGTTACCCTGAGTCCTTGTCTAAACCGAAACAGATTAAAAACTAGGGTGTAAAAAACACCGGTCCAAATGAAAACAAAACCTTAAAGTTCTGATGTTAATCTGTCTCCGGACTTAATCTGGGGATTAGCAGGATTATATCTCGCTTTGTCAGTGGACACTACTAAAGCCAGGCTGGTAATTGATTTCAGGAACAAGATTATAGCTAGGGAGGTCTCTCAGTAAGTAAGAATGTAAACAGAAGGTTTCCTTATCTCATTTTAGTCTGACTGTCATTACATAAGGATCACTGTCTTCAAATTACATAGAAAAATCAGAGACATTGTACTTCAATGAGAGTGATTAAATTACCGTCAGTTACACAATATCAAATTAACCATTAATTGTATTGACTTAGAGCCATCATATACATTGAGCAAATAACTAGTCTACATGAGAGTACAACTTAAAAAACAGAAATAACATTAAACAATGTTACAACACCAGGGTTTCTCTGAACACAAAGGAAAATATTGAAGTTATACAGATTAAGAGATAACAGTGTTATCCCAATATTAAATACTTAAATATGGATCTTTTAGTGATTGCTTTGAGCTTGGATAATTTCCCTGGTATTTAGATATAGCTCGAGAAATTCAACATGTATAGCTTCAAAATTTAATTATAAATTTAAGGTGTTAGGCGTGATCTAAAAATATAAGTAAAGTGTGGTCCATATAAGTAAAATTGATTCATATCAAGGTCACCTTTTAGTTTGATTAAATCCCTAATTACTATTTCCAATGATCAGAAAATACTTAAATTTCTGAATTAGTCACATGTTGAATATTGTGTTTCATTAAAATAGTGATTTGCTTACATTAAAAAATAATGTTCCATTTAATAAACCAGAATTACATTAAAAAGGTCATTAAAAAATGTATATGAAGATTTTATTATTTCAATTAACAAAAAATCAATTATCCTGGTTTATTACTATTTTCTTTCATTTTGACGCTATTTGTATGTTAATAGATCTGATCAGTGTATTTGTACAGTCTACACTGGTATGTGTGTAGTATAGTATGATCAGTAGCTCAGGAAGGATTTCCAACTGTGAATTGTAATGCATGGACATAAGGTATTTATTTAAGATTGAATCCTGTGGGTCTTGACTGTGTCTTTGTAACAGATATTGACGTGTAGAGCTATCTGAATTCAGTGATTACCATCTAATTACATGGCATACAGGTGATAGGCCCTACCTGTACAGGTACGTCATACACAGCTAGCCTAGTCCACGGGTGGTGTAACCAAACCCACAGGTTTAAACTCGCTAATTTTCTACTGAACATTATCATAACCATTGAGGAAATAAACTGGGCAGTGAGGATCATGCATAATTAATAGCTGTATTCAGGCAGTACCTTGGATAGGTTTTAAGAACTAGTACCATTATTGGAAGCGTCTAGTACAGGTATAGAATTAATACATAAACTTCAGTATAATTGTAGGTAGTAACTGGTGAAGGCAAGGAAAGCAAAGCTTCCTTTCAAAGGATCCAACAAGTATCATAGGGCTTCCAGGTAGTCATTTCTTAGTACCAGTCATAGTGCAGTTACTCAATGAAAGTAAAACAGTTTCACCTCTTAGCTCATTTCATCACATTGAGATGTCCTATCTTATTTTGTAGTCCCTTCAATATCCATTACATTTATCAGTTCCCTGACAAGTTTAGGTTAGAAAAAATCATTACATATTGAAAACAAATGTAAATGTGCTGAAAAATAGAAGAGTTCTTCCAGACATTTTTTTCTATATAACTCGCTACTTTCCAGATAATGATAGCATTGTTATTACCATATTATATCACAATATCAGGTTGTGGTTTTTAATTTAATAAAAAAAAAAAATATCAAAAGAGAAATTAGGTTTTAATGACAATTCTTTTAAAAGTCATTGTAACACTGACTGAACAGAGTGAATTTTGTCATTGGAGCAAGTAAGAATGGTTTAATAACGGATGCATTTTGAATTTTTAAGATACCATTAAAATATAAAATAATGTTAAAACATAAGTCTATAATTGTGATCAGCATGTTACCTTTGAATAGGTCCATGTTGTTATCAGTACTCGGGTATAAATAGTATCATCCCTGTTGGAGTGACTGTTAGAGTGACATCAGATCCTTCACTAAATCTCAAGTCCATGCTAACATTTCCTTGTCATTGAGAACTACCACCACCCTGTTGTCCTGTACCTAGGATGGCTGCTCTGCCCGCTTATTGTTGGTCCATACAAGGTTAGGATACGACAGGCTACTCACCTCTCTAGCCATTGTCTGAAACATTTCTCTAACAACTCTAAGCTGCTTTATGTGGAGATTACTGATGCATTACTAACCCTGCTGCACCCTGTAAACATGTGATCCCAGCGCAGAATGATTTGAAACTTTGTAAGATTAAAAGTCACTTCAAACCGTAAAACCAACTTCAAATTAAGAGGTATTGTAATTTATAGTTATCTGTACTTTTATGGGTGATACTGTTTGTGTCACATGACATTTTAGTAAGATCTTACTTTACAGGTGTCAGTCACATGACATTCCAGTAAGATCTCACTATACAGGTTTAAGTCACATGACATTTCAGTGAGATTTCACTAAACAGGTATTGCAAGTAGAGATTTTGTACAAGGATTTTCTTCTTGATTAAAAAATATGATCAGCCAAAGGGAAAAAACTTAATTGCTAAAACTATTGTTCAACAGTCATACATACCCGACTGTGTCATGTTGTGTTGAGTTGCCATGGTTTTAGAACAGATTTATATCCCAGATCTCAGAATAGACATATTTGACCTATTTTAAGCTTGATCTAGCAGTTATCACAATGAAAGCTGCACTGTTTACATATTGTCTTCCAATAGATGCACTGTTGAATTACATCAGCCTCCCAATAGATGCACTGTTATATGTTTGTATGTGTTCTGAGTGACCAAGGTAAGCCATCACCTGAAAGTTTCCTGTTCACATGGTCACTACAAGTCACGGTATTGACCACCAGGCGATCATTACCTCACTTTCAGCTGATCAATACTCCAAAGTAACGACTAACAGTCTCAGAAAGCCTCTCCAGTTAACCCACGGAACATCAGGAAGTCAAAGTAATTGTCCCAGCAACTTAACTCCTACAGAAGTTCTCCTATCAAAGTGTTTGGTAAATCATTGGTTAAGATACTTTTCTTCCTGTTCAATGATTCATTTGGCATCTATGAAACAAAAACCCTGTCTTCAAATAGTGCCCTCAGTTATATTTGTACAACTTTTCTTTCCAATAAATGGCTGATTGCATCCATGAGATTGAAATCCCGTCAACATTGTAAGCCAGAATGATATTAAATGTGCTGTCATATGATCTGCTGGCATCCAATAGGTATAATATTTAAATATTACCTGTATTAGATATGTTTAGGTTGTAAAGCTCACTAATGGTCCAAACTTATTATAATTTGTAGTGATAATAAAAATCCAAATCCAGTCTAATTAACATAACTTCCAAATCCGGGCTAATTAACATTGTATCGCACATAAACCTTGGCCTTCCAGCGTGCTCCTGTAGAACACTGTTCAACAGACGGTAAAACAGTGGTTTGGACAGGTGTGGGTTATGTCTAGATGTTTTCCCGATACAATATGGCAAGATTTTGATCTGTGTGCTCATAGGAATTAAGATTACCATCACCAAAGTCTTAATCTAACTTGTTTACTCACAAAACAAGTTATGTATACACAAATTTAGCTATTTAATGTGTATCAGTGGAGCCCGTAAACATGGTTTAACCGAATATACACATAAGTAACAATTATCTACTGTTAGTGATTAATTTCTTATAATTGAAGCCATAGAAGGCTGTTCACGGGTAGATGATCTTCAGCAGTGGGTACTGTGTATCGGCCATCTACATTCACTCATTACACACTAACGTTACTGGTCAAACCCTTACAGCTTATCTCTCTGATGGACCCGATTGTGGTAGTATAGGAACACGGATCAATCTGTACAGTTTCCACCTACCATACATGTAGCTAAGCATACAGGGTCCAACTTGGAGATGACTTACCATACATGTAGCTAAGCATACAGGGTCCAACTTTGAGATGACTTACCATAATTAACCATTGCTTGCATGTTAGCTGTTCTTTTAGCTCACATCAGTATATTATTTTGTGAGAATGTTTCAGTAACAACCATTATCTGTAGGACAGGACTTCCTCCTAATGTGTGCTAACAACTCATACACGTATGATTAGATTCAGCACAGGTAATTTCTTACATGTTACGAAATCCGATGAACCAGTGAGGTTTTCTGGCAGTGGAATTTATCTCTGTTTGATCACAGCGAGCGTAGACAATCTAAAGACTTTTATAAACAAAGATGAAATGACAATATTGATTTACACCTGTAAAGAGTGTTAATCCTTCTAGTCCTTGTCAGCTGTCTCTGTATACATGTTAAACATCTAGGACCTACTAGGTTTAAGCTGCATTCTAAAACTTATTTGTTTAAGATTTCCAGTAGCATTCTGATACCTTGTTTCAATCTTTTTATTATCCAACTTTCTTGGGGGTCCTAAATGTTGGAAATACATGTCTCCATTGAGGGCTTCTTAGGAGAAGGTTATCAAACAAGTGTATGTGGGTAGTGGTTTGTTTGGTCAAACCAGGATAATAATGAACTTCAGATTACAACTTAATTAAGTATTGATGTAATGTAGGAATGAGGGTCAGTAATATGATCCCTGAAGTGTATTTTACAGTATTGATACACATACCCTGGTAACTATGTAAGGCTAGACCTAATGTACATAATGTATATTACAAATTATAGTTACATTGAAATCATTTTTCTTCTGTCAATAGAAAAAGATAATTAAAATCAAGATATAATTTCCCCTCTTCTTTATTTTATGCAAATATGTAAATATATTTATCCTGTAAAAATGTTAGTGATTTAAATTATATAAACAGCAGATGGCACAGCACTATAACCTTACCAAGTTTACATGGCATTCATACCAGTCATAAATGCCAAGGCCCATGTGTTAGTCATGAACAACATGGCCCATGTGTTAGTCATGAACAACATGGCCCATGTGTTAGTCGTGAACAACATGGCCCATGTGTTAGTCGTGAACAACATGGCACATGTGTTAGTCGTGAACACCATGGCCCATGTGTTAGTCGTGAATACCATGGCCCATGTGTTAGTCATGAACACCATGGCCTATGTGTTAGTCATGAACATCATGGCCTATGTGTTAGTCATGAACAACATGGCCCATTCGTTAGTCATGAACACCATTGCCCATGTGTTGATGTCATCATTATGATGTCATATTTGTAACAATGGAACCACTGACCTCCCTTTAAAGATGACAGGTTTTTTCATTGAGGTTAAGGGTACCACTTCATCGGTTCTAATCACAAAGAAGAGTTCCACTCAGAGTTGTGTTTTTTCATGGAGTAATCTCCCTTTTGTATAGAAGATGAAGCAGCCTAATGGAGTTTCTCTGGTTTAGATGACTTCCCCTGTCAAGTTATATCTCTTTCAATGTTCATTAGTTATAGGTATAGTGGCAAAAGAAGTGTGGAATTTGCTGTGTTTAAAGTCCTGCGTTCAACCCCTGTGACTTTTCTGTTTTTATTTTTTTAATTCTGTAAAATGCAATGTAACTAACTAGTATGATTTTGAAGTAAGTTAAAATAAAAGTACATGTATTTATAAAATATTGAATAAATACTGAGCGTATGGCTGTAGAATTTTCACAGCTTTCTGAAATTTAATTTAGGGCTTGTAGATTTCATCAGTGTGTAAACTGCAGTTATTGAATATGAAAATATACTGCCACCCTGGTAAAATACTAGCCACTTCCTACTGACTGGGGTAGGAGAGTTTCTCTTTAGCTCATTCAGCCGAGCTTAAAGACTAGTAAACCAGAGGTCCCGGTTCAACTCCTAGCGGAGGCATTGAAAAAAATACTGATCTCAGTTACACTGGCACCTACATAGGGACCTGGGAAATACTGATCTCAGTTACACTGGCACCTACATAGGGACCTGGGAAATACTGATCTCAGTTACACTGGCACCTACATAGGGACCTGGGAAATACTGATCTCAGTTACACTGGCACCTACATAGGGACCTGGGAAATACTGATCTCAGTTACACTGGCACCTACATAGGGACCTGGGAAATACTGATCTCAGTTACACTGGCACCTACATAGGGACCTGGGAAATACTGATCTCAGTTACACTGGCACCTACATAGGGACCTGGGAAATACTGATCTCAGTTACACTGGCACCTACATAGGGACCTGGGAAATACTGATCTCAGTTACACTGGCACCTACATAGGGACCTGGGAAATACTGATCTCAGTTACACTGGCACCTACATAGGGACCTGGGAAATACTGACCAAAATACCTAGCACTACATACTTTCACAAGAATCGCTAGGACCCCTGGAAAACTCGGGAAGAGTTCTTCCTGGAGGGGGATTATGTCACCCTGGTAAAATACTAGCTGCTTACTACCGACACATGTGTACAGTTTGGAAGAATTTCTCTTTAGCTCATTTGATAGAGTGTCAGATATGTTGACCAAATGTTTCAGGTTTTACCCCAAGAGGAGGCATTGAACAAAATTGATAACCTCTATTACAATATATAAGTCATAATAATTAATTATTACTTGTGGGATATCTGGTTTTACTCTTTCACATTAGGAAGAGAAAAGCTCACAAATTGGGGAAAATTTGTCTTTAAAACAATATGTCACAATGAAAGTTCTGAAGTGTATGAAATTTGTAGAATAAGAAAACAGATCAATGGTTTATTTTAATTCTACCATCATTCTTACCTGACTGTTCTATAGGAGAAACTATGGAGTTCTCAGATAGAAGGGCATCAAACGAAGACATGCTGATAGTTTTTTACACACTTGTTTCCCTAAAAGATAAATGTTACTATATCATATTGATGATGACGAATAAGTTTCATATCTGAAAGTGTCCTCTTCAGTAGCGTAGCTTTAATATCCAAAGCATTAGGATAGGTTTAATATCCACAGAACAAGGCTGTTTAGTATCCTCCGAGGTAACACAGAACAAGGCTGTTTAGTATTCTCCACGGTAACACAGAACAAGGCTGTTTAGTATCCTCCACAGTAACGTAAGTCCATTATTTACACTTTGTGTCCACAAAGGATCATCATTTGTAAAACTTAGATTAAAATTAGTGAAACAACGTATCCAACAATCTGTGTGTTCTGTAGATCATGCGCTCCGTCTATCACACGTGTTGTGTCAGCGCGTGATTAGTCCTTATTGTCTTTAGAATTAAAAGATAAATAGGTTTCTGTTAAACCCTTTCTATCTATTAAATATCCTTCTCCATTCTGGTAATGCACTCTTTACAAATTGTATGAGGAATATTAAATGGCACTAAAGAATAGAAGGGGTTGCTATATATTGAGACATTTGGTAAAGTGATGTATCTTGTTACTAGTTGTTAGGCACCGATAGTCTTATTCTGTAGATCTGATGAACTGCTTATAAAGCATTGTGTCCTCAAGACTTAGAGGTAATTGTTGATAAGACGGTAGTAAGAAATCTTTTGTTGGCCCACCAAACTGATCTATGATATAGCTCACTTAAACATTTAAATGTATTTGTTTTATAATTACTCAGTGATCCTCGCCCTGGCCGTGTAGGCAGCCCTGGCACACACCAGATCCACCTGCCACCATATTGTTGATATTCTATTAACGCAACAAGGATCAAATAACCATGCATGGCTTTGGTGACACTAGGTTTGAATTTGTGACACTAGGTTTGAATTTGTCATCCTTTGAAATAATGAATTATAATTCTGTATCTATATCTGACTGTTACCAGGGCGGGCAACACTATCAATGATAGTATTATTCTTGAATTATTTTTCCTTTTGAATACTGGGGTGTGAATGTGGAAGGTTAATAAGTGTTAACAAAGTTACCAAGGAATCTAATATGGCAAAAATTGTTATAGAATTATTTTTTCTGATATTATCTGGGTGTCATAGTAGCTGGATTTAACAGCATGTCACCATATACACATTGTCATTAGACATTAAGTCACTATGGACAAGCAGTCACTTTGAACAGGTTGTCAAGATGAACAGGTTATCACATAATAAACAAGATTTCAGTGTATGCAGGTTGTCACTATCAAAAGGATGACACTGTAGACACTAGGAAATACATAGCAGACAGGATAGTGCTCTTAAAAATGGCCCCTATACAAAATAGGTACCTGGCATGTATGTTGTTTTAACCCCAGGCTTCTTGATGAACAAGAGTTTCAAACATTTAACAGTGATCTAATACCAGTAGCCTGATACTGAATGTCAATGCCTAGCACTTTCAAACCTCAGATCACACATTATTGGAGGCTAGAACAGCTGAATGTCAATGCCTAGCACTTTCAAACCTCAGATTGCACATTATTGGGGCTAGAACAGCTGAATGTCAATGCCAAGCACTTTCAAACCTCAGATTGCACCTTATTGGGGGCTTGAACAGCTGAATGTCAATGCCTAGCACTTTCAAACCTCAGATCGCACATTATTGGGGCTAGAACAGCTGAATGTCAATGCCTAGCACTTTCAAACCTCAGATCACACATTATTGGGACTTGAACAGCTGAATGTCAATGCCTAGCACTTTCAAACCTCAGATCGCACATTATTGGGGACTAGAACAGCTGAATGTCAATGCCTAGCACTTTCAAACCTCAGATCACACATTATTGGGGGCTAGAACAGCATAGTGCCTAGTGCAGCACTGTGAAAACCTCAAATATGAGGAATGTGGGCCCAATCACAGCCCAATAAAAACCTCTGACCTCACTGGTGACTTGATCTGGAGTATACACCGGTCTGAGCAGAGATCAGCACAGGCCTAGTGGTTCTCTTTAGCCATACAATATACTATCACTCAACCATCATATACATGTACCTGTAAAAGTCATTTGGGCCTTCTTTAGCTACATTATCATGTGGTAATCGTGTATCCTAAGGCAGACTTTGATCTGCGGGACAGCACTAGTAAATATTGTGTACTTATTATACACTTATGACAACTGAGATAGATACAAACGTGATCATATTACAACAGCTAGGTTTATTTTGGTACAGACTTATTGATAGATAAAGGTTAATGATATTCCAAAAGTTATAAAAAACAAAGCAGGAGTCGGGACGGCTGCTCACTGTCAGACCAGATCTGATGTTCCCTTTGAACGGGCAGATACATACAACCATTGCATTGTGTGTGTGGAGATTTATTGTACTGCTTATCAAAAGTGTTAGAATAAAGACAAAACATATAGAATTGATAAATGATTAACAAATATGATTACCTAGTATCTTGGGTCACCTGAGTACATAATATTATGATGTCTAATACTGTCATACGAGTACACATCATGTCTACTACTGTCATACGAGTACACGTCATGTCTTATACTGTCATACGAGTACACGTCATGTCTTATACTGTCATACGAGTACACGTCATGTCTAATACTGTTATACGAGTACACATCATGTCTAATACTGTCATACGAGTACACGTCATGTCTTATACTGTCATACGAGTACACATCATGTCTAATACTGTCATACGAGTACACTTGATGTCTAATACTGTCATACGAGTACACATGATGTCTAATACTGTCATACGAGTACACATCATGTCTAATACTGTCATACGAGTACACGTCATGTCTAATACGGTCATACGAGTACACGTCATGTCTAATACTGTCATACGAGTACACATCATGTCTAATACTGTCATACGAGTACACTTAATGTTATCTGACTCTACATGTGCCATCTTTTGGTTACATGTATCCATAGTATTTATTTATCGTGTTAATGATGGGTAGTTAAAAATTCTTAAGTTACTTAGGGAAAGTTAATGAGAGTTTTAAGGGGGGGGGGGGGGAGGGGGTCTAA
Source organism: Mizuhopecten yessoensis (assembly GCF_002113885.1). Taxonomy (NCBI): domain Eukaryota; kingdom Metazoa; phylum Mollusca; class Bivalvia; order Pectinida; family Pectinidae; genus Mizuhopecten; species Mizuhopecten yessoensis. Next base: position 268,064 of record NW_018404058.1, read on the forward strand.
GTTAACAGGGACATTATCAGTTATATTTTTGAATGAGAGTTGGGGCATTCAAGTCTTATTTTCTAGTATATAATCAACATAAATAAAAACCTATCTAGTCTTAGATATTTCAGATTTGCAGCAAAGTGATATGCAAAATTAAACTTATAGTAACATAATTTTAGGGCATTGCCTTTACCCCAGACCAGTATCACACATATCTAAATCTCTTACCAAACAACATCAGGTAATTGTGAAACTTCATTATTTACTTAAACATATTTACATATAATGATAGGGTTGTATACTGTATTGTGATTGTCATGCAAGAAAATGAATAAATATATATGAATAATGAACCACTGACTGCCTATAATAATATGTTTCCTACACATGTACAATGATTGAATGTTAAATATAAACCACCAAATTAAGGAATTAATGGACTTCAATGTATATACCTGCCAAGTCACTGGCATGTGCACTGCCTATCCCAATATTGAAAATGTTTAAAAATCCACCTTTTAAAGCTTGAAGTATTAGACCCCTTCCTTAGAAAAGACCAGTATATTAAAAGGTAATGTTTTATTAGTGTAAATCCCATACTACTGATATTGATGACTTTGAATACTTGTGTACTGAATGACCTGCAATTAGCAGGCTTGACCTGAAATTAGACCATCAGAAAAAAAGGTATATCTGTTATATTTCACTTATCTTCTGATATATATTCACATCTAAATTAAGAAAAAAAGACATTTGTTTGACATTCTAGTTAAGATTTAATTATAGTAGTAGTGTACTAGAGAAAAGCCCAAGATTGAATCTTAATGAATTTGAAATGATACCACCTTCCTGTCCAAAATCTTTTTCTTCTGGGATTCCAACGTACATCATTTTGAATTTGTTGCTAAGGTAACTGGTAATCCATGTAACTACTAGTAACACTAGAGCAGTACTCATCTATCACACCTGAAGGATGATCCAAAACAGTCCCATTTAGAAACGTTACACGATACCCAGTGTCGTTTAAATGTTAAAGTCTACCCTTAAATACATGTAAATGTGTTTGAATTGAATTTGATAGTGTTTTTCTCCTACTATTTCATAACTGTCTAGATTCTCCCCCTGATATCCATCTCAGATCTTTACAGGATCGGGCCAGGGTACTCGGGGGTTTTTAAATTGATGGTATTGGTCAGAAATCGTGCTGGTCAACGGCCAATTGACCACAATTGACCGGTGATTAAGGAGGGCAATGCTGTAACACTCAGTAATATGGCTTGTCTGTATAAACTTTTAGAAACTGACCATAAGCTGTTGGTCGTTCCCCTATCCATTATCAGAAATATATACATTAGTTCAATTTCAATTTTTTAAGCAGCATATGAATGATAAAAATCAGATTGTTTTTTACTTATTTGTCTACAGTCAAATATGTATGGTTCGAAAAATAAAATATATCCTTATAATATTACCCAGGTCAGACCCCTACACCCACAGAAAAAAGGAAAAATTATGCAATCAATTTTTTACTTTAAATGGTTGATTTAAATTACCCTTAACGATCCCTAAAATCCATGGCCCAATTAGCTAGTATGATGCCCTTTCTATCAAGATCAAGTTTGTATTTAACATAATTGGTTTAAGAATTTAATTTCAAGGCCAGCTGTGTCTTGTCAATCTACAATTATCCCTGGTAGAGTTGAGAAAGTGTGTGTATTGCTGCCTGTGTGTAAGCTGCCTGTGTGTAAGCTGCCTGTCTTTCTACACACAACCCTTTGGTTTATACTAGGAAATGTTCACCAGAGTATGAGCCTTTTTTCCCCCTTCTCCGTAATTCGTTTGACAGTGAAAACTAGTACACAGTTTACTTTGGGTAGTTATTTCACCGTAGAGGGTTGAATAGGGATTTTAGGACTCCCAACAACTAAATTACTTACTGTTAGACTTTAAAGAGTTATGCCCCCTGGCAATAACAACTTAGTTCAATTTAAAGAACTGTGCCTGCCCAAGCATATATCAAATTATACATGGGATTTACCCGGTAATGCTATATAACATTTTCCTTGAGCCTATAGTATGGATGTCTGCAGTTTACTAGAATCAGCAGTAATCACCGAAACATCAACAATTAATAGATCAACATATTCTATAACTGTTAATGAGCTCAAAGGTTAGAAGTATGTCATAGTTTATCAGAAACATAGAAAACTCTCCTTTCAGTAATAACTTGCTATAATCATAAGATGACAGTAGTAGTTACCAATATTGACAGGTGTATTTTTGTCATTAGATGACAGTAGTAACTACCAATATTGACAGGTGTATTTTTGTCATTAGACGACAGTAGTAACTATCAATATTGACAGGTGTATTTTTGTCATTAGATGACAGTAATAACTACCAATATTGACAGCTGTATTTTTGTCTTAGACGACAGTAATAACTACCAATATTGACAGGTGTATTTTTGTCATTAGACGACGGTAGTAACTACCAATATTGACAGGTGTATTTTTGTCATTAGATGACAGTAGTAATTACCAATATTGACAGGTGTATTTTTGTCATTAGATGACAGTAATTATTACCAATATTGACAGGTGTATTTTTTGGAAGTGGTGTCAGTGCTGAAGGTTAAATATCTGACTTTTCTGTCTTTCAGAAGTTAAAATTCTGTAGATTTTATATTCGACAGTTCATCACTAGTTCTTGGTAGTGGTGTTCTGATTAATCAACTTTAAATACTATTGGTTAGTTGGGCTAATAAATTATTGATCATCCAGGATCAATTTTAGTTGTATTAATTATGTGTAGTTATTGAGATTTCAGTAGAGTGATTTATTATACTTCAAGTCTGTCTCCCTTATAGATACTAACAAGAGTGTAGGAGACAAAGCCTCCTGATGTCTTTATTTCCACCTGCTTTAACTTTCAAGCCCACTATTGGCCGCTAAGGACTGTACATTACAGATTCAGTGTTAGAAGGGAGGTTTTACATCTTAGGTCTTGTTTCTTATTACCCTAAGCGACTCATAAGTGACTCGCAGGACGTCTTTAAAAACATTATTATAATTGATCATTGGTTAGGTAAGGGTAACCAAAGATCGTTCATAAAATTCTGATTCCCAATACTAATTCTTGTTTACATAGAAATGGATATGAAAGTGTAGTCACAGCCATACATACAAAAGTTAGCAATTTACCACTACCGCTGCCATACCTTTCTGATAACAGGTTACCACAGGTTACCACTACCGCTGCCTTACCTCTCTGATAACAGGTTACCACTACCGCTGCCATACCTTTCTGATAACAGGTTACCACAGGTTACCACTACCGCTGCCTTACCTTTCTGATAACAGGTTACCACAGTTTACCACTACCGCTGCCTTACCTTTCTGATAACAGGTTACCACTACCGCTGCCATACCTTTCTGATAACAGGTTACCACTACCGCTGCCTTACCTTTCTGATAACAGGTTACCACAGTTTTCCGAAAACCACGATTCATTTTCTTGTCAAGGTTCAAGTTATTCAACACAAGTACAATCCATAAGTTGTTGGAATTGCAGAGTTTTTTTTAAAATGAATCACGTACACATATTACAGCCAAAAAATGTCAAGTAAAAATTTCAAAATGATCATTTGTATTTGAAATATATTACTGAGAGGATTAAAATGATCAGTGACTTACACAGTAATGATATGATCGCCAGTCAATTTAACAGACCAATATTTACTGAGGGACTTTGATTATGTACTAGTGTTATTAGTCTGTCATTATACAAGGTTATCAGGACACCTTAACACTGATCTATAGAAACAACTATAATACTGTTACACCGTCCTCTATTCAATATATTAATGGCGCTTCATACATATGAATGGTTTACTCTTTTTCGTGTAAACTATCTTGTGCAAACAAAACAAAACTACTCAAGTCGAGAGACCTTCAGACCGTTGCCACTTGAGAAATACCTTATTACAATTAAACTGCTCTTTTGAAAATAAAACTAAGAAAAAATATCATATTCCTTTTTAGTTTGCAAATATTTGAAATGAGAGTTCTAAATGTAGTTAAATGTGCATGGATTTAATTTCAAAGATGTGCAACAATGCTTCAGTCTCTAAGTGAAAGGCGAGGAGTAATATAAGATACGACTGTCTGGTTGTCTTTGTATCGTCTATGCAGTACTGTATGACACTATACCAAGGGGATCCATGTCTGTGAACACATAACAAAAGAATGTTCAATTCGTATTAAGTGACAAATTTTGACTGAACTTATGTGTTGAATGAACTGTATATTGTATGGATAAGGCCGTTTTGAATTGTTTGTTACAAGAGCCATGTTGTGATAATAGGAGATTATTTATTTTTACATTGCATATAACAGAAGACATGATTGACACAAACTGTTTGAATTTTATATGATAAGAAACTTAGTTTAATGTTTATTGTTGTGTGTAACAGGAAACAGGATTGGTCTAAATTAGTAAATATAGGCTTGTGTGTTATTAAATATGATTGGTCTAAACATATGCTTTTGTGTTACAAGAGACACGATTGGTCTAAATATATACTTTTGTGTTACAGGAGACACGATTGGTCTAAATATATACTTGTGCGTTACAGGAGACACGAATGTTCTAAATATATGCTTTTGTGTTACAGGAGACACAAATGTTCTAAATATATGCCTTTGTTTTACAGGAGACACGAATGTTCTAAATATATGCTTGTGTGTTACAGGAGACACGAATGTTCTAAATATATGCTTTCGTGTTACAGGAGAAACGAATGTTCTAAATATATGCTTTTGTGTTACAGGAGACACGAATGGTCTAAATATATGCTTTTGTGTTACAGGAGACACGAATGGTCTAAATATATGCTTTTGTGTTACAGGAGACACAAATGCTCTAAATATATGCCTTTGTTTTACAGGAGACACGAGTGTTCTAAATATATGCTTGTGTGTTACAGGAGACACGAGTGTTCTAAATATATGCTTGTGTGTTACAGGAGACACGAATGTTCTGAATACAAAATGTATATGCTTTTGTGTTACAGGAAACATGATTGGTCTAAATATATGCTTGTGTATTACAGGAGACACGATTGGTCTACTTCTGAACCTGGAGGACAAGGAACTGAAGTTTTCCCTGAATGGACAATGCCTCTCCCCGCACAAGGACCTGTTTGATCATGCAAAGTCTGTAATCAAGAACTTCGTTAATGTTTGTGTCATTGAACTTATGCTATGATGTGTCCACTCTGTCATCCTCTGTCCTTCTATCCTGTATCAACTTTTCCTTTAAAAAAAATCTTCCAAATTTCAATAATGAGTAGAGTATTCATAACTAATAAGCAGTCTGTACCTTGCTTGATTTAGAGCTATCAAGTTTATTCAGATAAAATACCTTGACATAGTTTTAAGGTCATAGGGGTCAAAGACGTTTTTTTTAAACTTCAAATAATTTCTTCTAAAAATTGATATTTGGCTGTAGCTTGATAAGGGTAACAGTTATTCAAGGTTTTTTTCTAAAAATAAAATAACATATAGGCACATGAGTAAAATGTATTGCGACCTTCCATCAAAAGTCTATAAGGTGTATAGTAATGATATTCAGTCTCTGATGTAAAATGGCTTGCTGAAATGACTTTATTCCATCTGAGCAGGTCTATATCAAACCTTCTGTGGAAGTATAACTACCCTATAAAGTATTACATGCAATATAGGTTCTCCTTGGAATAGGGGTATTAAGTAAGTTGTAATAAGGTACCTGATGATTGGATGCCTAGTAATTAATTACCCGGTAATTGGGTACCCATTAATTTGTTGCCTGGTAATGCTGTACATGGAACTTTGTTACCTGGTAATTAGGTACCCATTAATTTGTTGCCTGGTAATGCTGTACATGGAACTTCGTTACCTGGTAATTGGGTACCCATTAGTTTATTGACTGGTAACTGGGTACCAGACAGTTGGTTACTTGGTAAGTGGGAGAAGTAAAATCAATATACAAACTTAGTTAGAAACAGTGACCATTTGTAATAAGAAAATAGGAAATCCTTGGTATGATAAAGTTGTTAAGAACATTAACACAGTATTCGTGATATATCCAATTTATTAGCTCACCTGGTCCGAAGGACCAAGGTGAGCTTATGCGATACCGTGGCGTCCGTCGTCCATCGTCTGTACGTCAACAATTTCTTTGAACGACTTCTTCTTAACCACTGATTGGAATTTGACTAATATTGACTGGAAGCATCCCTAGGTGGTGGGGATTCAAAATTGTACAAATGGTTGGGCTGACCCCCCAGGGGGTTGAGGGGCAGGACCAAAAGCAGGCAATTTGGCTATATTGCTTTAAGCGACTTCTTCTCTGGAACTAAGAGATGGATATCCACCATATTGGACTGGAAGTATCCCTAGGTGGTGGGGATTCAAAACTGTACAAATGGTGGAGCTGACCCCCCACCCTTGGAGACAAAGTCCCTTGGTCATAACTTTGGAATGGTTGAGATCCCCTCCCCAAAACTATATATACAAATGCTTGGCATAAAGAGACGAATGCAGTCATGATATTAGAATAGACCCTGGGGTCTTACCAAAACCCCTACGGACCTAGTTTCTTAGTCACAGATTGGAAACAGTTGAGATCCCCACCCAAAAACCATATAAACAATTGCTGAGTATAAAGAAATGAATACACATATGCTTCCAGGATGGCCTTGGGGTCTGCCCCAGCCTTGGAGACTTAACCCCTGGGTCATAACTTCAAAATGGTTAAGATCCCCACCCCAAAACTATATATACAATTGTTGGGCATAAAGAGACTAATGCAGTCATGATATTAGAATGGATCCCAGGGTCTGCCACACCTTTGCAGACTTAACCCCTGGGTCATAACTTTGAAACGGTTGAGATCCCCACCCCAAAACTATAAATACAAATGCTGGACATAAAGAGATGAATGCAGTCATGATATTAGAATTGATCCTGGGGTCTGGTCCCAACCCTAGGGACCTAGTTTCACAGCTTGGAAACAGTTGAGATTCCCACCCCATAACCATACATAAAATTGCTGGGCATGAAAAATTTAATACAGATATGCTACAAGGATTGACCTTGGGGTCTGGCATATTCCTTACGATCTCATGTGGAGAATATTTTGCCATGATTGCTTAGATATCCAGGTGAGCGATACAGGCCCTCTGGGCCTCTTGTTACAAATTTGTGAAAAGAAATGGCCTTGACAGATATGCAAAGTCACATGGATCAAATCCGTTAGAACAGCAGCTTACAGTCACTTTATGTGTGTTGAATAATTAAAAAGATTGCTGATTTTCTAATTTCAGGGGAGGGTTTTTTGCTGCTGCCAGTTTTATGTCCTACCAACAATGTGAATTCAACTTTGGTGCCAGTAAGCCTTACAAGTACCCACCAAAGGATGTCCAGTTCAAGAGATTTAATGACTATGCTTCTCTGTCAGACGAGGACAAAATTATTTTACCAAGGTGATCTATTAGGAAACTTAAAGTTTTGTTTTAACAGGTTTTAAAGGGACATCATGTGAAAAGGCGTTTTTTTTTTAATGAATATATGTATTGTATGCACTTCCATTTATGTTACCTCGCTATCCCCATATTCATAGTCCGTTCCAAATGTCCAGTTTGACCACTTGAATTGTTCGGGAAAGCCCTGCTAA
>NW_018404058.1:276359-336660 GCF_002113885.1 Mizuhopecten yessoensis
GTATTACAGTCATTTTCTCTGCATGGATGGAAAGATCATCAGGGGCTTTATTTAAATTGTAAATTTCAGGACCCCCGAGCTATCCGTTCTCCCTTGGGGAGGGGGTAAAGTTTACTATAGTTTATATAGGGAAACAACCCTTTTGGGTATATTTTGACAATTTTTTGTTGGAAATTATTTTTACTTGGTCTGAATCATCTTTGGTGGATGATGGTATCACATTGTAAACTTTGAATTCCTGCCCCATCCCCAGGGGTTAGAGCGGGGCCCCAAAGGGAACATTTACAAATATTTTAAAATTCTTATCCATTGATGACATGACAAGTATTGTATTTCACTTAGTTTACATGCTGATTTCCACATCACACCGAAACAATAAAATAAAGCTACCAGTACCTATGATATAACTCAGGTGACCGCTAAGGCCCTTGTTACAATTTATCACAGCCTTTTCCCGTCATACATTTACAATTAAATGTCAACAATGATAATAGCCATAAACATAAAGTAGATATATTTAAATATATATTGAATTTAGTACCAGAATGTGGCCGGTACAGATGGTACGGGGCTAAACACCTTCCCTACACCAAGGGACAAACCATTCTGATTTATTTTTTATATATTGCCGGGGCATAGGAGGCCAGGTATTCATACTAGTACTTATTTAAATCTTGCATGTAAAAACAAAAATAATCGTTTAATTCAGCAATATAATTAAATCATACCATTTTATTGAACTTGGTAATATTATAAATTATGTAAATCCACGGACTTACATAACATGTATCTCGGTGACCCAGAAAATACGCCGTGGGCCATCACAACAGTTATCCCTTGGAGGGCCTCATGGCAAAATCAAACTAACCAGACACTTATCCCTTCCTTTCGCATAAACCACTGTATAATTATAGAAACACAAAGTAAACTCTCTCCAATACATGTCCATTAACATATTAAACTAAGTTCATCTGTGTTCAAACTCCGACAACGATACTAGCGAGCTTAATAGTTTTAGATATTTATTCATAACATAAACAGCGCTAGCATATCTGTTGATTCCATTTCAGCTTAACCGGCTATCCGGAAGAATTCATACTGTACTAACTGCTACGGCAGTTATTTTCTCCTTTGAATACTGCCCACTTGCAATAATGATTCCGTAACGTACTTCTTGCCCTATCTTTTGACCATTTGGCAACTTTTCGTTTCGTAGCTGACACGGTACAACACTTTTCTTTCGCTTACTTCACAGGGCCAGTCATTTTGTTTACAAAGAAATGGTGTGCTATGCGCATGCGCTAGTAGAGGGAAATCCCTGAACAAAACATTGGTCAGACAGGTAGAAATACCGATGATTTTCTTAGATTTAATCATTTTTATGAATCTATTTCAGCCAAATCCGATCGGTATTTTCCATAAGGAGTCTCACTTGATATGGTTATGTAGTATTTGGAAAAAAAGACAAAAAATAAAGTTACTTCACCGTGATGCCCCTTTAAAATAAATCTAATTCAGCTTTAAAAATCATAAATGAATGTCTAATAACTGAAAATATTTAAAATATATTACTTACTGATGTTACACCTTCTCAACCTTGATAATGAGAACATCATCTGATATGCTAAGAAACTTAGGCCAAGCACAGGGAAGGGATTCATACTAAATTACACCAATGAGAGGCAGGGATTCATACTAAATTACACCAATCAGAGGCAGGGATTCATACTAAATTACACCAATCAGAAGGAGGGATTTATACTTAACCTCACCAATCAGAAGCAGGGATTTATACTAAATTACACCAATCAGAGGCAAGGATTCATTTTAAATTACTAAATTGCACCAATAAGAGGCAGGGATTCATACTAAATTACACCAATCAGAAGCAGGGATTCATACTAAATTACACCAATCAGAGGCAGGGATTCATACTAAATTACACCAATCAGAGGTAGGGATTCATGCTAAATTACACCAACCAGAGGCAGGGATTCATACTAAATTACACTAATCAGAGGCAGGGATTCATACTAAATTACATCAATCAGAGGCAGGGCTTCATACTAAATTACACCAATCAGAGGTAGGGATTCATACAAAATTACACCAATCAGAGGTAGGGATTCATGCTAAATTACACCAATCAGAGGCAGTGATTCATACTAAATTACACCAATCAGAGGTAGGGATCCATACTAAATTACACCAATCAGAGGTAGGGATTCAAACTAAATTACACCAATCAGAGGTAGGGATCCATACTAAATTACACCAATCAGAGGTAGGGATCCATACTAAATTACACCAATCAGAGGTAGGGATTCATACAAAATTACACCAATCAGAGGTAGGGATTCAAACTAAATTACACCAATCAGAGGTAGGGATTCATGCTAAATTACACCAATCAGGGGCAGGGATTCATACTAAATTACACCAATGAGAGGCAGGGATTCATACTAAATTACACCAATCAGAGGAAGGGATTCATGCTAAATTACACCAATCAGAGGCAGTGATTCATACTAAATTACACCAATCAGAGGAAGGGATTCATGCTAAATTACACCAATCAGAGGCAGGGGTTCATACTAAATTAAACCAATCAGAGGTAGGGATTCATACTAAATTAAACCAATCAGAGGTAGGGATTCATACTAAATTACACCAATCAGGTGAACGGGATACACCACAAAGAGATATGATGATTCATGTTATTATTTCTTTTTTGCAGGCATAAAAAGTTAGAATTACTAAAGAGTCTGAAAGTTCAAGAGGACTCCTGCACGCTTTGTTTTGACAACAAAGCCACCCATTGTCTGCTACCTTGTAACCACAAGTAAGATATACGATTTTATTACGGGACTACATTGTTCCAGTGTTCATAACACAAGCTTTAGTATGTAATTATGCAGCCCTCTTTGAGCCTCTTGTGCAAAATCTTCTCAATTGTTACCTGCTAAATTTGAAGATTCTTACAGACTCTCAAGGCAATTCAACAGCAAGTGATATTTTCATATACAGCATTATTTTGAAAGAAATCATTCATATTTACTCTGATTATTTTATGTTTCAGGGGTTTCTGCTACAAATGTTCCATACAGTTAGAAATTTGTCCGATATGTCGGTGCCAGATCGCGGAGCGGGTCAACTCATGTGATAATGATGACAGAGACATTGTAAAACTCAACCCGACAGCTTCAAAGAAGCGAAAACACAAAAAAAGCTGATATCTGTTTAGCCATATATGACTGTCTGCTACACAAATCTGTTTAGCCTTATATGACTGTCTGCTACACAAATCTGTTTAGCCTTATATGACCGTCTGCTACACAAATATGTTTATAATTTCATGACTGTCTGCTACACAAATCTATTTAGCTATATATGACTGTCTGTTTAGCCATATATGACCGTCTGCTACACAAATCTGTTTAGCCATAGATGACCGTCTGCTACACAAATCTGTTTAGCCATACATGACCGTCTGCTACACAAATCTGTTAAGCCATACATAACCGTCTGCTACACAAATCTGTTTAGCCATACTTGACCGTCTGCTACACAGACAAACAATATAAGTTTGATACAAAACATTTTAAACATTTTATATAATAATGAACCACATTCACTTTAAATGAAGTGAAACATGTCATAGACTTTTTATGAATGTTATCAACCAATGTTAAAGAATTGTTTTATTTCTGTTGATGTCTGTAGTGAATTATTGGAGAATTTTGTATGATTTTTGTATTGAACAGTGTTAAAGCTATATGTACTATTACTGTTGAACAGTGATAAAGCTGTGTGCACTATTACTGTTGAACAGTGATAAAGCTGTGTGTACTATTACTGTTGAACAGTGTTAAAGCTATATGTACTATTACTGCTGAACAGTGATAAAGCTGTGTGCATTATTACTGTTGAACAGTGATAAAGCTGTGTGCACTATTACTGTTGAACAGTGATAAAAAAATTACAAATCACATTTAGTTTCCATTCTTTATTTTAATCTTTGAACGGCATTGATTTTTCATCATGTGAAGAAGTGGGGTTCAGTTTTCACGGTGATCAGGTCACATTTACCCTTACACAAGTATATTGGAACATAGATTATTGAATTGATAAAAGGTTATTCTACATTTCATACCTTCCTAACTGCTTAAAGTGACACAAAGTTATCCCCCCTGATACCATTGTTGGCCTTGTAATGGAATTCACTGTCTAGTTATATCGCCTTCTGTTTTTTGGTTTTTGTTTTCATAAATGCCAGGTTAACTATTTTCTATGGAGATATCGCAGGTAGGGACGTTTGCCAAACTATTGAGCTGTTAACCCCAAATATTGTCCAGATTGGTTATTTCTATCAATAATATGATGTACATTGTCTACTCACTACAGGTACGATAATACATGTGTGCACACTGTCTACTCACTACAGGTACGATAATACATGTGTGTACATTGTCTAATGTGTGCACACTGTCTACTCACTACAGGTACAATAATACATGTGTGTACATTGTCTACTCCCTACAGTTATTATAATACATGTGTGTACATTGTCTACTCACTACAGGTACAAGAATACATGTTTGTACATTGTCTACTCACTACAGGTACAATAATACATGTTTGTACATGGTCTACTCACTACAGGTACCACAATACATGTGTGTTCACTGTCTACTCACTACAGGTATGATAATACATGTGTGTTCACTGTCTACTCACTACAGGTACGATAATACATGTGTGTACACTGTCTACTCACTACAGGCACGATAATACATGTGTGTACATTGTCTACTCTCTACAGGTATGATAATACATGTGTGTACACTGTCTACTTACTACAGGTATGATAATACATGTGTGTACATTGTCTACTCTCTACAGGTACGATAATAAATGTGTGTACATTGTCTACTCACTACAGGTACAAGAATACATGTTTGTACATTGTCTACTCACTACAGGTACAATCATACATGTGTGTACACTGTCTACTCACTACAGGTACCATAATACATGTGTGTACATTGTCTACTCACTACAGGTACAAGAATACATGTTTGTACATTGTCTACTCACTACAGGTACAATAATACATGTTTGTACATGGTCTACTCACTACAGGTACCACAATTCATGTGTGTTCACTGTCTACTCACTACAGGTACGATAACACATGTGTGTACACTGTCTACTCTCTACAGGTACAATAATACATGTGTGTACACTGTCTATTCACTACAGGTACGATAATACATGTGTGTACATTTTCTACTCACTACAGGTATGATAATACATGTGTGTTCTCTGTCTACTCACTACAGGTACGATAATATATGTGTGTACACTGTCTACTCACTACAGGTACGATAATATATGTGTGTACACTGTCTACTCACTACAGGTACCATAATACATGTGTGTACATTGTCTACTCACTACAGGTATGATAATACATGTGTGTTCTCTGTCTACTCACTACAGGTACGATAATATATGTGTGTACACTGTCTACTCACTACAGGTACGTTAATACATGTGTGTACACTGTCTACTCTCTACAGGTACGATAATACATGTTTGTACATTGTCTACTCTCTACAGGTACGATAATAAATGTGTGTACATTGTCTACTCACTACAGGTACAATAATAGATGTTTGTACATGGTCTACTCACTACAGGTAACACAATACATGTGTGTTCACTGTCTACTCACTACAGGTACGATAATCCATGTGTGTACACTGTCTACTCACTACAGGTACAATAATACATGTTTGTACACTCTCTACTCACTACAGGTACAATAATACATGTGTGTACACTGTCTATTCACTACAGGTACGATAATACATGTGTGTACATTGTCTACTCTCTACAGGTATGATAATACATGTGTGTACACTGTCTACTTACTACAGGTACCACAATACATGTGTGTACACTGTCTACTCACTACAGGAATGATAATACATGTGTGTACACTGTCTACTCACACTACAGGTACAATAATACATGTTTGTACACTCTCTACTCACTACAGGTACAATAATACATGTGTGTACATTGTCTACTCACTACAGGTACAATAATACATGTTTGTACACTCTCTACTCACTACAGGTACAATAATACATGTGTGTACATTGTCTACTCACTATAGGTACGATAATACATGTGTGTACACTTGCACACTGTCTACTCACTACAGGTACGATAATATATGTGTGTACACTGTCTACTCACTACAGGTACCATAATACATGTGTGTACATTGTCTACTCACTACCGGTACAATAATACATGTTTGTACATTGTCTACTCACTACAGGTACAATCATACATGTGTGTACACTGTCTACTCACTACAGGTACGATAATATATGTGTGTACACTGTCTACTCACTACAGGTACAATAATACATGTTTGTACATTGTCTACTCACTACAGGTACAATCATACATGTGTGTACACTGTCTACTCACTACAGGTACGTTAATACATGTGTGTACACTGTCTACTCTCTACAGGTACGATAATACATGTTTGTACATTGTCTACTCACTACAGGTACAATCATACATGTGTGTACACTGTCTACTCACTACAGGTACTATAATACATGTTTGTACATTGTCTACTCACTACAGGTACAATAATACATGTTTGTACATGGTCTACTCACTACAGGTAACACAATACATGTGTGTTCACTGTCTACTCACTACAGGTACGATAATACATGCGTGTACATTGTCTACTCACTACAGGTACGATAATACATGTGTGCACACTGTCTACTCACTACAGGTACGATAATACATGTTTGTACATTGTCTACTCACTACAGGTACAATAATTCATGTGTGTACACTGTCTACTCACTACAGGTACGATAATATATGTGTGTACACTGTCTACTCACTACAGGTATCAATAATATGATGTACATTGTCTACTCACTACAGGTACGATAATACATGTGCGTACACTGTCTACTCACTACAGGTACAATAATACATGTTTGTACACTCTCTACTCACTACAGGTACAATAATACATGTGTGTACATTGTCTACTCACTAAAGGTACGATAATACATGTGTGTACACTGTCTACTCTCTACAGGTACAATAATACATGTGTGTACACTGTCTATTCACTACAGGTACGATAATACATGTGTGTACATTTTCTACTCACTACAGGTATGATAATACATGTGTGTACATTGTCTCCTCTCTACAGGTATGATAATACATGTGTGTACACTGTCTACTCACTACAGGTACCACAATACATGTGTGTATTATGTCGGCTAAAATATTTCACAATAAATGTTATACACATACAGGTTTCTCACAATGTTTACAGGTAAACTTCTTACACTGAGTGGGAGGAAGGTTGATGTTGAGAAAATTCCTCATTGAAATCCCTCACTACTGAGTGTATATAGTTCTCACAGGAAACATTAAGTTACCATCAAAGTGACGATGTCTCAATCTTTTTCCATTTTATACTGTATTTTTTTTAACATAAACAAAATTACTCAGACCTTTATTTTAACCTTTCTCAAATAAAAGTTAGTCAATTAAGAAAAAATCTATAGAAGTGCTATGTAGTGTTTGCTCCTAGTAATACATGTGTATACAGCTGTACAGGGTAACCCTCATCAAATCAAGGGAATTCATCATTGTTTCCAAAATCATGAGTTTTTAGTAAATGCCTTTCCTATCGACATGTGTAATCTTCTGTTCACCAGAATTAACTTGTTCCTTTACTTTTACATGTAATACAATATTGTAATCTCAACCTAAAGCCTGTTGAACCTGTAAAATTGAATACAGGCCTAGCTTTTGTGTGCCAGGACCAACAGAGTGACAACATCTGACAACATTGTCTATCTCTTTACCGTAGATAGAACAAGACAAGTCCTGGTGTTGGGGAGTTGATCATTGCCGTGTGAGTTATTGGCATGAGACTAAAACACCACTTTGTTCTGTGATATCTGGCTAGTTTTCCTGTCATTCATGTGTGGGTCTATCTTCTACTTTATTGGCAGATATATTTTCCACAGAAAAGTAATTCCGGTGATGATCCTGTATTAAAGGACATAATTTGTGTGCAAAATTTCTGCCCAAAAAAACCCCATGAAACCTTGAAAGTATACTTTACATTATAACCAAAAAAGGTTTTAAAATCTTTTTGAGATAATTTTTGAATTTCAAAACTCCACCTCAATTTACATTATATAATCATTATCTAGATTTCAATTTCAAATATTTGTTTGTTTACCTTAATTAGATGGTGTGTTTGGTTTGTATGGAGGAGAGTAACTATATTTTGTTAAAGGCTGTGATTATTTATTATGTGTTGATAATTATGTGTTTTCTGTGTTAATTAAGTTTATTCTTTATTGCAGTGCTTAATTATGGAAAGGTCAATCAAATCTGTCAGTGTGAAAAGCTTTAATCACCAAAAACAGCAATCTTAGCTTCTCTGTCTATTTTTATATTTTAGTAGTAATTATATTTGAGCACTTTTGTGCACTAGTTTATTTACAGGACTAATATCAAATTGTCATTTAAAGTTCATCTTCATTTATAATATAAACATGTGTGGGGTTCTCTATATACTGTATAACTCAATCACCAGTGAAATAAAATATACAGGTACCGTATAAATCCTAATAACCATGCCATGTTTAAATACATCTGTGGCTTACACCTATCCCCAAAAACAAGTCCTATAACAAAATATAAGAGTTGTAATTGTTATGTTTTTTTATGCATTGTTTAAATCAAACAGTAAAAATCAACAGTGTGAACCTTAGCGGGACATAATTTGGCTGTTCCCACTTACTTGATTACTACATTGAGCTAAATATTCTCTTCGTTAAAGATATGTGTCCTGGTATATCTATGAGTTGCTCCCCTCCCTCCCTCCCTTCCAGCTGTTGTTTAAGTCCTGCTGTTATGCCCCTGGTGTACTTATTAGGATATATACAGTATTTAACTGACAATGTTGTTACAAGGCTATGAATGTATGATGTAGAATGTATAACTTACTTGTGCCAACGAAAGGTTGAATGTTTTTATACGTATGTCTAAGACAATTTTCATTTAGCAAGGGAGACAATTCAATTAAATGTACAGTGGAATGCTTTTTATCGGGAAAACTTAGGGGCATTCGGACATGTGATTTAAATGTGGCCAGTAGATTTGATTTGTTTGATGGTGTGTTTTCAGTCCAGTCGCATGTATGAACGGAGTAATCTTACATGGTCAAGTAAAAATAATTAATACGCCAAATTGCACATGTCCTTAGGTCTTTATTTATGTCCCCAGTTAAGTATTTATCTGCAAAATTCCAATGTTATCAACAGTTTTTGTCGTTAATTACTGTTGTTTTGTTTTTTAAAGAACTTGCATGTTATAGTAACTGAAGTGTCTTGAAAACTTTGTTGGCATTATTTATATAAGATGTGGATTTATTAGGTTGCCTTACCAGCGTCAGCTGTAGGGAATTTCCCTTTAGCTTAGCGGTAGAGCATCTGGCTGGAGAGCCAAGGGTTGTGGGTTTGAGCCCCAGTGATGGCACTATCTTTATTACTTTTCCTCGTCCTATTACATATATATAATACTATATTACTTGTGGCATCCAAAATATACAAAACTGGCATAAATGAGTTTGTTAACTTTTACATTGATAACATTGCTACATGGTATTTGTGATAAACATTGGTAGACAGCATTCTACTGTACTGATGTTTTAGTGGAAACTAGTAAACTGATTTACATACCTAGGTATATAACGTTTGTCAGGGTTTCCTGAATCTTAAACTCACCCCTGAAGACACATTTGAACTCTGCCAATTTAAAGGTTGGAATAGTTCATTATGCAATTCCATGGGTAAGAGAGTTAACTGTTTATATGACACACACATTTCTGGCACATTCTGAACAATCTATAGAATAACCTATCACTCTACACTTGCCCGGTAATTGATGTGAACGAATGGCAGTTCAATGAACTCCATGATTAAATTGTCTGTCATCTTTTGTAACTGATTCAGTTTTGGCAGTCTGTTGTGTGTATGGCAGTATTACAATGGGAGTTAGCATTACCCATCAGTAAACTCTTGATATCGGGCTCAAAGTAACGCACCATATTGACAACTAAAGGGAAATAACTCCTTACTTAATTTGCTTCTAAAATTTTGTACATTCTTTTTTAGGTGACCTGAGCTTTGCTCAAGTGACCTATTCCAATCGCTATTCCGTGGTCCGTCGTCTGTCGTGCGTAAACTTTTACATTATCAACTTCTTCTCAAGAACCAGTGGATGGAATTTTTTCAAACTTAGTCAGAATCATCCTTGGTAGATGAGGCTACCAAATTGTAAAATTGGGATTCCTACCCCAACCCTAGGGGCCAGGGTGGGGCCCAAAAGGGAAAATTAACCAATATTTCAAAAATCTTCTTCTCCATACTCAGAGGTATTACAGTTATTTTCTCTGCATGGATGGAAAGATCATCAGGGGCTTTATTTAAATTGTAAATTTCAGGACCCCCGAGCTATCCGTTCTCCCTTGGGGAGGGGGTAAAGTTTACTATAGTTTATATAGGGAAACAACACTTTTGGGTATATTTTGACAATTTTCTGTTGGAAATTATTTTTACTTGGTCAGAATCATCCTTGGAGGAGGAAGATGGTTTTAAATTGTAAAATTGGGATTCCTACCCCAACCCTAGGGGCCAGGGCGGGGCCCAAAAGGGAAAATTAACCAATATTTCAAAAATCTTCTTCTCCAGACTCAGAGGTATTACAGTCATTTTCTCTGCATGGATGGAAAGATCATCAGGGGCTTTATTTAAATTGTAAATTTCAGGACCCCCGAGCTATCCGTTCTCCCTTGGGGAGGGGGTAAAGTTTACTATAGTTTATATAGGGAAACAACACTTTTGGGTATATTTTGACAATTTTCTGTTGGAAATTATTTTTACTTGGTCAGAATCATCCTTGGAGGAGGAAGATGGTTTTAAATTGTAAAATTGGGATTCCTACCCCAACCCTAGGGGCCAGGGCGGGGCCCAAAAGGGAAAATTAACCAATATTTCAAAAATCTTCTTCTCCAGACTCAGAGGTATTACAGTCATTTTCTCTGCATGGATGGAAAGATCATCAGGGGCTTTATTTAAATTGTAAATTTCAGGACCCCCGAGCTATCCGTTCTCCCTTGGGGAGGGGGTAAAGTTTACTATAGTTTATATAGGGAAACAACACTTTTGGGTATATTTTGACAATTTTCTGTTGGAAATTATTTTTACTTGGTCAGAATCATCTTTGGTGGATGACGGTATCAAATTGTAAACTTTGAATTCCTGCCCTATCCCCAGGGGTTAGAGCGGGGCCCCAAAGGGAACATTTACAAATATTTTAAAATTCTTATCCTTTGATGACATGACAAGTATTGTATTTCACTTAGTTTACATGCTGATTTCCACATCACATCTAAACAATAAAATAAACCTACCAGTACCTATGATATAACTCAGGTGACCGCTAAGGCCCCTTGGGCCTCTTGTTCTTTCTTGATATAAATTACACCACTAGTCCTTCAAAAAAGTCTCAAATAACAATGTTTCTTAAAATTGTGTCCAATTTGTCACTTATAACAAAAATATCACTAGCGTGTGCACTTTGTTGATATAGTTGGCACTTCTAACAACACTAATTCTATGATCATTTAGTATCTCGTACTGAGAAATAATTTCTTTTGATAAAAGGAAAACTAAATTGTCATTACAGCTGGTATGATCTGTGCTAGTCATTTGGCCTCAAATTGTAACTGTACTCGGGCTATTTGCTGGATGCTAGTGTTGAACTGAAGTCTGATCTTTGTTAAATCAACATTGATCGATTTGGTTTTAAAGTAAATTCCAATAATTCAGTTACATTTTCATAAAAAAAATGCTTGTCCAACTGTTAATGTATATGTTTTTATATTGATGAATATAATTGATTGAATGTTGGGTAAATATTGTCCATAACATGGTGGCCGACCATTTGTTATTTATGTATATGTATGTCCAACTAATGTCATCAGTACTACCGTGATTTATGTACAGGTGAAAAGTCAGATAATGTCCATTCTGAAGGAGAAAAGACTGATAGGCTCTCTATTACTTACTAGATTTTCTATATTGATATTGTAGGGTAGTCATGTTACCAACATGTGGCTAACACATTGGGAACTTTTTCATTGTAAAGTTGTGTACAAATTGTAACATGATTGAACGTTGTGGTGAAAATGTCCCCAATCTCATGATTATCAATTGTCATGACTAAGCATCAATTGTTCAATAGGAAACATCTACTTCTTTACATAAAAAAAACTTTCCCAAAACAACAGACTATAGTTGTGCTGTATGTCTGGCCACCACTGGTAGTCACAACTATAGTTGCACATTCTATAAAATAGTATTTTATATGGTCAACAGCTAATCGTGTTGATTAAAATTTGATCAAACATATCAAATAACCAATTTCCATTGGTATTAATATGTTTTAATATGAACACAAGTATTATTTTTGCAATATTTTTACTAAAATTGTGACTTATGAAGTTATATCTAAATTGGAACTGCAGTGAAAATTAAATTTTCCTAATTAATTCAGCACTGATTGGTTAGCGTAGGTTATTTTAATGTAGCACTCTAAGGGTTAACATTGCTCAGGCAGAGTGGTCTCTTCTTGTCAAAATAGTTGACAACTTAAACAGTGCTGATGACTTTGATAACGTTTGACTTATGACAGGGTGAAATGTTTTACTTTATGTGCTTCATAAGAAAGGAATAGTTCTATAAAATAAAACAAAAGTATGATGGTAGGCTTAGCCATGCAAAATATTTCAACCAAAACAGTCCTGAATGTTTGGTGTAGATTTTCCTTTACTGTTATTCAGAAGGAGGAAAGTGGCGTTTTTTAAAGTTCATTCAGAAGGGTGATCTTTTTCTCATTGTAGTTATTGTCACTATTAATAAACACTGTTTTCTGCTTATTTTATAGTTTGTTGTTCTTTTAGTTAAATGTGTCTCGATCATTTACACTCAAATACCTACACTGATAGTAAAGGTAGGTAACTCTAATCACTACATTAATATTTATACCATCATATACTGACAGTGACAGCAAGGGCAGGTAACTCTGATCACTACATTATAATTTATACCATCATATACTGACAGTGACTCTAAGGGCAGGTAACACTGATCACTACATTATAATTTATACCATCATATACTGAGTGACAGCAAGGGCAGGTAACTCTCATCACTACATTATAATTTATACCATCATATACTGACAGTGACAGCAAGGGCAGGTAACTCTGATCACAACATTATAATTTAAACAATCATATACTGACAGTGACAGCAAGGGCAGGTAACTCTGGTCAATACAATATCATATACTGATACTGACATCGATAAAAAGGATGGTTTATTATAATCGCTGCTGTATGTATGCCAGGGCCATTACCGACAATACTAACAAAGAAAGATAACTCTGATCACTTCATTAATTTGTATACCATCTAATACTGACAGTGATAATAAGGTCAGGTAATAAATGTATATATTATATATACATATCGCCTCAATCATTTTTGCTTCGTAAATCCTTCGTCAGAGCATTGATAACTGTCTATTCGTGACAGCAAAAAAATCATCCCAGGCAATGACGCTATATAAACGCTAGAGTCGTCCATTACAGTCTGTTCTCATCGAGTTCTGTCTGATTTCACATTAATATCCACAGTGAAATTATATCTATTGTAATAGGGAGGATATTTAAACTGTTACAATATGTAAATTAACCTGTGTGGTTAGACTGTTATAATATGTTAATTACTAGTAACCTTAGAGGGTAGTTATATTGTTATAATATGTTAATCACTAGTAACCTGAGAGGGTAGTTATACTGTTATAATATATTAATTACTAGTAACCTCAGGGGTAGTTATACTGTTATAATATGTTAATTACTAGTTACCTCAGAGGGTAGTTATACTGTTATAATATGTTAATTACTAGTAACCTGAGAGGGTGGTTAGACTGTTATAATATGTTAATAACTAGTAACATGAGAGGGTAGTTAGACTGTTAAAATATGTTAATTACTAGTTACCTCAGAGGGTAGTTATACTGTTATAATATGTTAATTACTAGTTACCTCAGAGGGTAGTTAGATTGTGACATGTAAATTAACCAGGGGAGTTATACTGTTATAATATGTTAATTACTAGTTACCTCAGAGGGAAGTTAGACTGTTATAATATGTTAATTACTAGTAACCTCAGAGGGTAGTTATACTGTTATAATATGTTAATTACTAGTTACCTCAGAGGGTAGTTAGACTGTTATAATATGTTAATTACTAGTTACCTCAGAGGGTAGTTATACTGTTATAATATGTTAATTACTAGTTACCTCAGAGGGTAGTTATACTGTTATAATATGTTAATTACTAGTTACCTCAGAGGGTAGTTATACTGTTATAATATGTTAATTACTAGTTACCTCAGAGGGTAGTTATACTGTTATAATATGTTAATTACTAGTTACCTCAGAGGGTAGTTATACTGTTATAATATGTTAATTACTAGTTACCTCAGAGGGTAGTTATACTGTTATAATATGTTAATTACTAGTTACCTCAGAGGGTAGTTATACTGTTATAATATGTTAATTACTAGTTACCTCAGAGGGTAGTTATACTGTTATAATATGTTAATTACTAGTTACCTCAGAGGGTAGTTATACTGTTATAATATGTTAATTACTAGTTACCTCAGAGGGTAGTTATACTGTTATAATATGTTAATTACTAGTTACATGAGAGGGTAGTTATGCTGTTATAATATGTTAATTACTAGTTACCTCAGAGGGTAGTTATACTGTTATAATATGTTAATTACTAGTAACATGAGAGGGTAGTTATGCTCTTATAATATGTTAATTACAAGTTACCTCAGAGGGTAGTTATACTGTTATAATATGTTAATTACTAGTTACCTCAGAGGGTAGTTATACTGTTATAATATGTAAATAACTAGTAACATGAGAGGGTAGTTAGACTGTTAAAATATGTTAAATACTAGTTACCTCAGAGGGTAGTTATACTGTTATCATATCTTAATTACTAGTTACCTCAGAGGGTAGTTATACTGTTATAATATGTTAATTACTAGTAACATGAGAGGGGAGTTATGCTCTTATAATATGTTAATTACAAGATACCTCAGAGGGTAGTTATACTGTTATAATACGTTAATTACTAGTTACCTCAGAGGGTAGTTAGACTCTTATAATATGTTAATTACTAGTTACCTCAGAGGGTAGTTAGATTGTGACATGTAAATTAACCAGGGGAGTTAGACTGTTATAAAATATTAATCAATCTGGGCGGTGATTCTGTTATAAAATGTCAATTAACCTAAGCGGTTAATCTAATATAATATATACATAAACCTTGGTGGTTAGACTGTTATAATATTTTAATTAACTTGGGTTGTTAGACTATTATAATATGTTCACTAACCTGGACAGTTAGACTGTTAATTAACCTCGGCGATAATATGTGATTTTTTTATTTAACATGGCGTTTAATTTGCCTATGAGCTCATCCAACGCCTTAAGAACAAAACTGAAAAACAAGAGTTCGAACTCATGAAGAGAATTAATATAATGACTGAGCACCTTGGTTGAGAATACAATATTGCACAAATACATTTTCGTTTACCAATGTCGAGTGATTTTAAAAACTTTTTCAAAATTTTGAAATATTAACTCTTACTACTTGGGAAAAGCCAGCAACATTTCACAAAATTCCTAGAAATGTGAGGGCTCAAAATTGTGCGTAGGTGTTCTGTAATTTAACATCAATATGACAGCGGAAGGGAGATAACCCACTTTATTGTTGTCTTTTTACTCATCGAACCCTGTTTGTTACTCTTTTCATTCTGGAACTAAGGTCTATTTTTCTCTTAAAGTGAACTTTTATATTTTGTTTAAGTAGACATGGTCAAACAGCTACAATGACAAAAGTTAGTTTGCTAAAAAGAAATGACAAGCCAGTATTCATATAGAGTAAAGGAAACACTGCCTTGCATTGTTATACACTAGAGTATTCTATTTGCTGAACGATTTGTTTACAACAGACATCATTTTGGAAATTTGACCATTGTCTTTAAAATGTTGGCCACTCTCTTTTCAAAAACTATGAAGGGCCTCTACTGAACGTGTCGATCATTAAGAATTACATTCGAAAAGTTGCACAAGACATCGGTTTAAAAACAGACACCATTTCAAGTTTTAGACGTGTCCTAACTTCAAAATGCACCTCTAATGAAGGATATTATAAACTTGTTCACCGTCAGGGAATTGTAATTTATTTTCATCAAACTGTTTATGAAAATCTTGAGCTAGCGCTTGTTTGTGATCGAACGAATATATTTATAGGAAAACGGTCTAAAGTTCGATAATTCTTTTATGTGATTTGACGTGATTTCAATTTAAAAAGAAGGCTTTAGAGACGTCATTGAGAGGTGTTGAGAGCTTTCGTTATTAATAGAACATGCAGACTCTTGATGATTCCAAGAGCTTTAAAGGTGCCAAGTCTATATATGGCTCTGTAATTTATGTTATACAATTATTGCAGAAGTTAATTTGTTTTGCAATCCTGTTTATGACAAAACCTGCCATCCCTCAGTCCATAACATTCCCGGATAAAATCAAGAACAATTACCCGACAATATCATAATCGCTCAGTCCCTAGCATTCCCCGATAATATCGTCATATCTCTGTCCCTAACATTACCCGATAATTGCCACTAACATTACCCGGTCATGTCGTCACCTTTCTATCCCTAACATTCACCTGTAATATCGTCATTTCTCAGTCCCGAACATAACCCGATAATATCGCCATCTCTCTGTCACTAACATAACCCGATAATATCGCCACCTCTCTGTCCCTAACATTACCCGATAATATCGTCATATCTCTGTCCCTAACATTATCCGATAATATCGTCATATCTCTGTCCCTAACATTGCCCGATAATATCGTCATTTCTCAGTCCCGAACATAACCCAATAATATCGCCATCTCTCTGTCACTAACATTACCCGATTATATCGCCATCTCTCTGTCACTAACATTACCCGATAATATCGTCATTTCTCAGTCCCGAACATAACCCGATAATATCGCCATCTCTCTGTCACTAACATAACACGATAATATCGTCATCTCTCTGTCACTAACATTACCCGATAATATCGCCATCTCTCTGTCACTAACATTACCCGATAATATCGTCATATCTCTGTCCCTAACATTACCCGATAATATCGTCATTTCTCAGTCCGGAACATAACCCAATAATATCGCCATCTCTCTGTACCTAACATCCCCCGGTAATATCGCCATCTCTCTTTACCTAACATTCACCTGTAATATCGTCATCTCTCTGTACCTAACATCCCCCAGTAATATCGTCATCACTCAGTCCTTAGCATTACCCGGTAATATCGTCATCTCTCAGTCCCTAACTTTAACCGGTAATATCGTCATCTCTCTGTACCTAACATCCTCCGGTAATATCGTCATCTCTCTGTCCCTAACATTACACGATAATATCGTCATCTCTCAGTCCCTAACATTACCTGGTAATATCGTCATCTCTCTGTCCCTAACATTACACGACAATATCGTCATCTCTCTGTACCTAACATCCTCCGGTAATATCGTCATCTCTCTGTCCCTAACATTACACGCTAATATCGTCATCTCTCTGTACCTAACATCCCCCGGTAATATCGTCATCTCTCTTTCCCTAACATTCACCGGTAATATCGTCATTTCTCTGTCCCTAACATCCCCCGGTAATATCGTCATCTCTCTGTACCTAACATCCTCCGGTAATATCGTCATCTCTCAGTCCCTAACATTACCCGATAATATCGTCATCTCTCTGCCACTAACATTACACGATAATATCGTCATCTCTGTGTACCTAACATCCCCCGGTAATATCGTCATCACTCAGTCCTTAACATTACCCGATAATATCGTCATCTCTCTGTCACTAATATTACTCGATAATATCGTCATATCTCTGTCCCTAACATTACCTGGTAATATCGTCATCTCTCTGTCCCTAACATTACCCGGTAATATCGTCATCTCTCAGTCCCTAACTGTACCCGGTAATATCTTCATCTCTCAGTCCTTAACATTACCCGATAATATCGTCATCTCTCTGTCACTAACATTACCCGGTAATATCGTCATCTCTCTGTCCCTAACATTACACGATAATATCGTCATCTCTGTGTACCTAACATCCCCCGGTCCCTAACATTACCCGGTAATACTGTCATCTATCTGTCCCTAACATTACCTGGTAATATCGTCATCTCTCTGTCCCTCACATAACACGATAATATCGTCATCTCTATGTCCCTAACATTACACGATAATATCGTCATCTCTCCGTCCCTAACATTACCCGGTAACATCGTCAGATCTCTGTCCCTAACATTACCTGGTAATATCGTCATCTCTCTGTCCCTCACATAACACGATAATATCGTCATCTCTCTGTCCCTAACATTACACGATAATATCGTCATCTCTCTGTCCCTAACATTACCCGGTAATATCGTCATATCTCTGTCCCGAACATCCCCCGGGATTACCGGGACTCTTTTCACTCCTAGGACTGAGGCCTGGGACATTACAGAAAAACGGAACTTTGTTCACTCCTATGACTGACACCTGTGAGAGTACAGAATACTACGACACTTTTCACTCCTATGACTGACACCTGGGACTTTATAGAATAACGGGACCCTTTTACACTCCTAGGACTGACACTTGGACATTACAGAATACCGGGACACTTTTCACTCCTAGGACAGAAACCTGGGACATTACAGAATACCGGGACACTTTTCACTCCTAGGACTGACAACTAAGACATTACAGAATACAGAATACCGGGACAGTCTTCACTCCTAGGACAGCCACCTCGGACATTACAGAATATCAGTACACTTTTCACTCCTCGGACTGACACCTGGGACCAGACACCGGGGACGTTACAGAACACCGGGACACTTTTCCCTCCTAGGACAGGCACCTGGGACGTTACAGAATACCGGGACATATTTCACTCCAAGGACAGACACCGGGGACGTTACAAAACACCGGGACACTTTTCACTCCTAGGACAGACACCTCGGACATTACAGAATACCGGGACACTTTTCACTCCTAGGACAGGCACCTGGGACGTTACAAAATACCGGGACACTTTTCACTCCTAGGACTGACACCTGGGACATTACAGAATACCGGAACACCTTTCACTCCTAGGACTGACACCTAGGACATAACAGAATGCCGGGACAGTCTTCACTCCTAGGACTGACACCTGGGACGTTACAGAATATCGGGACACTTTTCACTCCTATGACTGACACCTGGGACATTACAGAATACCGGAACACTTTTCACTCTTAGGACTGACACCTGGGACGTTACAGAATATCGGGACACTTTTCTCTCTTAGGACAGACACCTGGGACATTACAGAATATCGGGACACTTTTCATTCCTAGGACTGACCTGACACCTGGGACATTACAGAATACTGTTACACTTTTCACTCCTAGGACTGACACCTGGGACATTACAGAATATCAGGACACTTTTCACTCCTAGGACTGACATCTGGGACATTACAGAATACCGAAACACTTTTCACTCCTATGACAGACACCTGGGACATGACAGAATACCGGGACACTTTTCACTCCTAGGACTGACACCTGGGACATTACAGAATACCTCGACACTTTTCACTCCTAGGACAGACACCTGGGACATTACAGAATACCGGGACACTTTTCACTCCTAGGACTGACACCTGGGACATTACAGAATACCGGGACACTTTTCACTCCTAGGACAGACACCTGGGACATTACAGAATACCGGGACACTTTTCACTCCTAGGACTGACACCTGGGACATTACAGAATACCGGGACACTTTTCACTCCTAGGACAGACACCTGGGACATTACAGAATACCGGGACACTTTTCACTCCTAGGACTGACACCTGGGACATTACAGAATACCGGGACACTTTTCACTCCTAGGACAGACACCTGGGACATTACAGAATACCGGGACACTTTTCACTCCTAGGACTGACACCTGGGACATTACAGAATACCGGGACACTTTTCACTCCTAGGACAGACACCTGGGACATTACAGAATACCGGGACACTTTTCACTCCTAGGACTGACACCTGGGACATTACAGAATACCGGGACACTTTTCACTCCTAGGACAGACACCTGGGACATTACAGAATACCGGGACACTTTTCACTCCTAGGACTGACACCTGGGACATTACAGAATACCGGGACACTTTTCACTCCTAGGACAGACACCTGGGACATTACAGAATACCGGGACACTTTTCACTCCTAGGACTGACACCTGGGACATTACAGAATACCGGGACACTTTTCACTCCTAGGACAGACACCTGGGACATTACAGAATACCGGGACACTTTTCACTCCTAGGACTGACACCTGGGACATTACAGAATACCGGGACACTTTTCACTCCTAGGACAGACACCTGGGACATTACAGAATACCGGGACACTTTTCACTCCTAGGACTGACACCTGGGACATTACAGAATACCGGGACACTTTTCACTCCTAGGACAGACACCTGGGACATTACAGAATACCGGGACACTTTTCACTCCTAGGA
Source organism: Mizuhopecten yessoensis (assembly GCF_002113885.1). NCBI lineage: Eukaryota > Metazoa > Mollusca > Bivalvia > Pectinida > Pectinidae > Mizuhopecten > Mizuhopecten yessoensis. The sequence continues at coordinate 297,258 of NW_018404058.1, forward strand.
CTGACACCTGGGACATTACAGAATACCGGGACACTTTTCACTCCTAGGACAGACACCTGGGACATTACAGAATACCGGGACACTTTTCACTCCTAGGACTGACACCTGGGACATTACAGAATACCGGGACACTTTTCACTCCTAGGACAGACACCTGGGACATTACAGAATACCGGGACACTTTTCACTCCTAGGACTGACACCTGGGACATTACAGAATACCGGGACACTTTTCACTCCTAGGACAGACACCTGGGACATTACAGAATACCGGGACACTTTTCACTCCTAGGACTGACACCTGGGACATTACAGAATACCGGGACACTTTTCACTCCTAGGACAGACACCTGGGACATTACAGAATACCGGGACACTTTTCACTCCTAGGACTGACACCTGGGACATTACAGAATACCGGGACACTTTTCACTCCTAGGACAGACACCTGGGACATTACAGAATACCGGGACACTTTTCACTCCTAGGACTGACACCTGGGACATTACAGAATACCGGGACACTTTTCACTCCTAGGACAGACACCTGGGACATTACAGAATACCGGGACACTTTTCACTCCTAGGACTGACACCTGGGACATTACAGAATACCGGGACACTTTTCACTCCTAGGACAGACACCTGGGACATTACAGAATACCGGGACACTTTTCACTCCTAGGACTGACACCTGGGACATTACAGAATACCGGGACACTTTTCACTCCTAGGACAGACACCTGGGACATTACAGAATACCGGGACACTTTTCACTCCTAGGACTGACACCTGGGACATTACAGAATACCGGGACACTTTTCACTCCTAGGACAGACACCTGGGACATTACAGAATACCGGGACACTTTTCACTCCTAGGACTGACACCTGGGACATTACAGAATACCGGGACACTTTTCACTCCTAGGACAGACACCTGGGACATTACAGAATACCGGGACACTTTTCACTCCTAGGACTGACACCTGGGACATTACAGAATACCGGGACACTTTTCACTCCTAGGACAGACACCTGGGACATTACAGAATACCGGGACACTTTTCACTCCTAGGACTGACACCTGGGACATTACAGAATACCGGGACACTTTTCACTCCTAGGACAGACACCTGGGACATTACAGAATACCGGGACACTTTTCACTCCTAGGACTGACACCTGGGACATTACAGAATACCGGGACACTTTTCACTCCTAGGACAGACACCTGGGACATTACAGAATACCGGGACACTTTTCACTCCTAGGACTGACACCTGGGACATTACAGAATACCGGGACACTTTTCACTCCTAGGACAGACACCTGGGACATTACAGAATACCGGGACACTTTTCACTCCTAGGACTGACACCTGGGACATTACAGAATACCGGGACACTTTTCACTCCTAGGACAGACACCTGGGACATTACAGAATACCGGGACACTTTTCACTCCTAGGACAGACACCTGGGACATTACAGAATACCGGGACACTTTTCACTCCTAGGACTGACACCTGGGACATTACAGAATACCGGGACACTTTTCACTCCTAGGACTGACACCTGGGACATTACAGAATATCGGGACACTTTTCACTCCTTGGACAGACACCTGGGACATTACAGAATATCGGGACACTTTTCACTCCTAGGACAGACACCTGGGACATTACAGAATACCGGGACACTTTTCACTTCTAGGACAGACACCTGGGACATTATAGAATACCGGGACACTTTTCACTCCTAGGACTGACACCTGGGACATTACAGAATACCACGACACTTTTCACTCCAAGGACAGACACCATGGACATTACAAAATACTGGGACACTTATTCACTTCAAGTACTGACACCTGGGACATTAAAGAATATCGGGTCACTTTTCACTCCTAGGACTGACACCTGGAACATTACAGAATAACGGGACACTTTTCACTCCTAGGACTGACACCTGGAACATTACAGAATAACGGGACTCTTTTTCATTCTATGACTGACACCTGGAACATTACAGAATAACGGGACACTTTTCACTCCTAGGACTGACACCTGGAACATTACAGAATAACGGGACACTTTTCACTCCTAGGACTGACACCTGGAACATTACAGATTAACGGGACTCTTGTTCACTCCTAGGACTGACACATGGGACATTACAGAATACCGGGACACTTTTCACTCCTAGGACTGACACCTGGAACATAACAGAATAACGGGACTCTTTTTCATTCTATGACTGACACCTGGGACATTACAGAATACCTCGACACTTTTCACTCCTAGGACTGACCCCTGGAACATTACAGAATACCGGGACACTTTTCAATCCTAGGACTGACACCTGGAACATTACAGATTAACGGGACTCTTGTTCACTCCTAGGCCTAACACAGGGGACATTACAGAATACCGGGACTCTTTTTCATTCTATGAATGACACCTGGGACATTACAGAATTCCGGGACACTTTTCACGCCTAGGACTGACCCCTGGAACATTACAGATTAACGGGACACTTGTTCACTCCTAGGACTGACACATGGGACATTACAGAATACCGGGACAATTTTCACTCCTAGGACTGACACCTGGGACATTACAGAATACCGGGAAACGTCAGAGCTCGGAATGGTACCTGGAATACACTGTGCATAATACCGTGATACGTCTATGAATTTCGTATGCTGTACCACATTACAGAATGTGGTGAGGTTTTCGAGACAGACACACTGGAATTGGATGTAAGTCTTTGCTTCGAAAGGACTTTATTAGCAGCAACATAATACATCAGCTTCTTTTTTTTCTAGTCAGACGAATTATATTTTTGGATTAAGTTTAAATTAGTTAGGATTTTTGTTTTTATTTAAAATTACGTTTATTGGAATCTCTGTAGATATGTGCGACGATGTGTTGGTAACACTGAAGCTATAGGGCTTTGACAATGGGTCTGAAGTTATGACAATGCCTTGCCGAATTCCCTGAAGAAAATTGAATATATAGATATTTACGGTAAAATATGGGGTTTTTTGGTGTGTTTTTTTTATATGCCACAAACTTACACTTTCTCTTAATTACACTAATTAAAAGTGTCTGCCAGCTTATGATAATTGCTGATCGATAATTATTTTCAAATCGTAGTAAATGGTGGCAGGGACAGTTTATACGTCCCTGATGGTGGTCATGTTTGTGTGGGTTCAAGTCCTATTTTGTTCACTGACGTCTTGACCTCAGGGGAGGGCGGAAGTGATTATGTCGGGAACCAACTCTCACTAACACCTGTTGAAAGACACCCCATACTAATCACAGGTAACAGGTGCTATGTCCATGGCTTTTCACTATATCGGATAGACAGGTGTGTAACAATTAACGTATACAAAATCACGCTAGATATTGTATCTAGGAATATATATAGGGAATATAAGATTTTGGTTTAGTTGTATTTAACTGTGTTTAACGTTGGGGAATGTCCTTGTCCAAACCATATTGGGTTACAAATGAAACACAGAAGTTGAATAGTAAGATGAGACTGATACTAGGTAAGTTCATACTCGGCAATACAAAATTCTCCACTCTGAACAAACCTTTTAGTTGTGACAATGTCACGGTATAGCAATACTGCATATAGCATTTGTTAACCATTTAAATAATAGCATTGTTATTTCTCTCTAGCTAACTTACATATATAGCTAGGTAACTTGTAACTATTATTGGTAGTATTGCATGGGCAAAATACTTTAAATCATTGCGATCATGCAAATATAGAATATATTGGGTCAAACAGTACGGCACTGAATGATTTGTATAATCTACCGCCATCAGGTGCAGTCTAGATAAATACTAGATTACTGGTTACTCCATCAGGTAATAGCTGGATATTTATAGAACGTGATATTTTCAGTGATTGGTACATGTATATGTACTAAGAACCAAACCATACTATAGATAGCAGTGCTACTAGTATATATACATACACAGCCACATGTGTGTCAATTGTATAAATGTATTCACCAGATTCGTCATCAGGCTTCGGTGTTTATCATCTCAAGTCATAAATAATAATATTATTATTATAATGACACGTGGGTAAAACTATCATGACATAAAGCAGCTTTGTGAGAAACTGATAAACAATAAATGACTTTTATATGTCCACTGATAAATTATTTGTATTGATCGGTTATTTGGTAATTATGTAGGTGACCGTTTTGTTTTCTCTGGCATCAGATCTAGACCTAATCACGACGGTAGCTTCCTGCTACATTACATATAATTATATCTTGTGGACAAACGGTTCTTCATTAAAAACGCAAAATAACATGAACAACAATGCAATGCTATAATGAGAATGTAAACATTATAAAGAATTGTGAAAAAATAATTAACGTCAATTATGTAGTACACAAAAAAAGTTTATTTATCTGCCCTATTTTCACTACGCGGACGCACCCACTTAGAACCAAATTGCACCAGACGCCCTATCACACCCTACCAGCACACCCCTTTGTCTTCCTAGAAGAAGTAATCGAGAAATGACGACAAGATACACACATTCCTGTGTACATAGAAGGTAGTGCAACCCGTGTGCAACAAATAACGAATCGATGTGACAATATGCATCACAATAAACGACGAAAATGAATGAGAAGTGCAATGCAAATGTCAGACAAATAACCCGATTTTCTGACTCATCGTGAACCTTCGGTAAATTTCGGCACTATCCGAAAAACAAAATATTACCAACCAATCAGAAACGGAAAATTCCAACAAGTCGACCAATCGTATCGCCTGTTACATATTGATGGGCCTTTTTCCAACATGGCGGGTGAGTCCTCCTCACATATCAATAGTTTGTTATACGAAATTTGAACTTTTGCGCCTTCACTGACGTAATTATATTACCTTTCAGATATTGACTTTTATACCGACTTAAACGATGACAACCCCGAAGATGGTATGTATTGCCTCCATTCTATTATAATCGTATGTGGGTCAGTTTTGATGATGCGGAGAAGAAAAATGCCGTCCCAAGTTCTATATAGATTCGATATCCTTTCGCGCCGTTATTTGTAAATTTCTCATTCATAAAATCGTTTCATGGTATGATTTTTGTGTTATAGAAAAGTTTATTTTGGTATTTTGAGCAGGAATCATGTAAGAATTGTTGAGTGATATCTGTGCACGTGTATTTTGGTTGAAATTCAAACACGACGCCGAGTTTTTCCGAATATCGTGATGCCATGAAGGTGGGTCACGTGACCTTGGGTTTCCCTGACCTTTTGAACTGTTGTGTTCGCGCGCACTGATGTCCCGTTCAATTTCAGGACGATTGTATTTACGATTTCGTGTATCATTTATCTATTTTTTCGTTAAAACCTCTAAGTATTCTATCTTTAGATCGTGATTACTTAAGCTATTTCATAGTATTGATTTTGAAATGTTTGCACTTAGTCATATATGAGTAAGAACATCCTTCATGAGTGGTTCTGTGATTAATGGTAAATTAGGTCACGCTGCCATCTACTTCAACGGGGGGATTCGACAGGAGCCCGCCAATTTTGGGCTATTATCTTGACGTGAGTATATTAAAAATTGTACGTAATTTTAAAGCGATTCATTTTGCAGAAGAATATGTTAATATAATTGACATGCGAGGTTATATATGACGGTCAAAGAAACGTTTGAGAACAAAGCCATTGTGCAGGAAGCCATCTCCCCATGTAAATAGTCCGCGCACATGTCCCATGAATATTCCGGGCAGGTGTGGATGTTATTGTAATATACCATTTTCAGGTGTTTGTGTCTATTTTGTTTCCACTTTAATCATGTTTTTATGCATTTACGTCATTGTTTGATAAATAGCACGTGTTTACCTGGTATTTCCAAACACAAAATGTGTGATTGGTCAAACACCCATCGATCATTCTTTACAAGGTTCAGTTCACTCTGTCGATTGAGCTATATAGCTGAAAATACTTATATTAGCTCTATTGACCTATCTGAAATAGGTCTTTTGAGCTATTTTCAAGCTATTTTCAAGATTTTAAAAGAAGATTGAATCATTAGGTTGATAACAAAAGACATTCAATATACATATTCTTTTTAAAACATAATCATGTGGAAAAACCAGGAAATTTTACATTTATGAAAAATGAAAATATACTTTTAATCGTATGCTTTTGCAGTCAACATTACCATTAACCTTATTGTTTTATGCAACTTTGCTTTAATTTAATGAAAAATGAAATCTCAGAAAATATAGCTCAATACAGCTATATAGGTCTTTATAGCTATATAGATCAATCGGCAGAGTGTACTGGACCTGCTTATTGCCACTTTCATTTGAAACGTTCCATAAATAAAACAAAACATGAAAGGTTTGTGTGAATTGATATGTTGAAATTTCATTATTTAAATGTTGTATTTTCCAATAGTTTTATCCCAATCCTGAGATGGTTCACATTAAAATGGATAAAAACTGTTAATTCCTTTGTGAAATGACCTGTTGTTGCCAGAATTCTGTGATCTTTTCTTTTTTCTTAAAGCTTATGGTGTATAACTTTTGAAGAATTTTCAAATTGATTTGTTGAAAAGGCGCGTCGTTTGATGACTCCCAATATATTTAGGGCACTGAACAGTTTTTATGTGATGGTCAAACCCTGATAATTCCTAGAAAATCACTATTGATTCGTCATTGTCAGAGGTAAAATGACTAATAATTGATTCAATTGATTTATTAGAACAACACTAGTTGAATGCCATTGTAAGTGTGAAAAAATGATTTTGAGGTGCTGAGAAAAAAGTTGTGATTCTACACAGCTGCTTGATGATACTTTACATCCACTTCAACCTTTTAAAATGTTAAGTGCTAGAGATCTAGAGGATGAAAAGTTGAAAACTGTTAAATGCAGTTGGAAAGCTAAATAAAGGCAGTCTATTAAATTTATGTGGACATATATTCCCTTGGTGGTGTGTACATGTCTTTATAACATATATTTGTAGGATTTGGACTGGACGACAGCCTCGATGGAGAAGACGGTTATGGAACAGATGACAAGCTTACTCCACTTCAGAAGCTTGAGAAATACATGCAGAGTGACAATGTTTATACAAGGTAATTAGGAGTTGTGTTGAATTCAATCGAATATTTCAGAAGATGTTTTTTGAAAAATCGATTTAACCCTTATGCTGCTACTCAGGGCATATGCCGTTTTGAAAAGTTGGGTCGTCGGTGCTACGCACGGCATATGCCATTTCTCGGTCTGCAGGTTTTGATCGGTAGCCAGGAAGTGTGAAGTCTGGTTGTTGCTATACCAAACCCGAATAGTAGAAGGCTTCTGATTGGTTGTTTTGTCATTACTTTCGATATTCCCGGCAGTGTACCCTAGTAAAGACTAAAGGTGTGCAAGAGAATTTCAAATAGAAAAAAAATCATAAAAATGGCCGACGTGTAGATTGTAGCGATGAATATGAAGGTAAACATTTATATTCTGCATCGTCACCTTCGATGATAATAAAGGTTTTGAAGGGTTTGACATGGTTGATGTGGAAATACTTCGGTGTAACATAATATGTTACTTTCCAATAAACGGCTTTGTGCCCTACGCAAACAGGAAAATATCGGCGGACCGAGGCGCACATGTCGTCTGCAGGTGAGGCCGAATTGAATATTGACATTGATATGTTTTGAGCCGATTTATTTCTTCAAACTTTTTATCAGTGATTAAATCATAAACTAGACCGTAGCTAAGATATATCTATATGCCGACTATGACAGTAAATGTATTGAATGGCGACTTGAAACCTGTAGAAAACCACATCCAATTCTTTACGAAATACCTGACCTTTTTACCTGAGAATCTCCGTGTAAATATACAGCGTCTTATGTCAAAAATGAAGTTTATAATCTCTGTTATCATTTGCCAATCCCATTTGTGGACAAAATCATTTTAAAATGATCTTTCTCTTGCTTAAATCCCATTAATTAAAAGTTTCACATTTTCTTACCTTTATTACCACCTGTACAGGTAAATACTGAAGCAACTTTAGAATTGAAAACGTCAATATAAGCTAAAGACAACAACGAACAATTTTCATACAACTTTTTTTCACATATAACAAATATTTTCCAAGTTATGCACATTTGAAAAATCAAGTAAATTAATTTAAATTTCAATAATTAATTCAGCAGTGGTGTCCCATTACATAGAAATCAATGTAGCAGCCTAAGGGTTAACAAGTGTTTGAGAGATTTTTTGATACTTTTTTTGTGTTGAAATATAACAAAACTTAAATATTTCGCAGACAAATGGTGGCAAGAGGTCTGCTGGATACGTTGCGGGCTGTGGAGAACACGACGGACAGGGAATGTGTTGCCGTCCTCAATGCTATGGTCAGATTGTCTGAGGACAGTGGTAAGTGCTGTATAAAACATTTGTACTTTATTAAATTCTTTTCCAATGCAAGGCTCGGTTCAAATCTGGTTGTATCATGTACCATGACTTATCAAGTTAGTAGCCGTACACAAAGGTCCAAGATAAATGCATTATGAAATTATAAGATAAATTTCTGGAGGGTCATATGGTCATCTAATAATAACCTTGGTTTTTATTGATTAATTTCAGATCCAATTGTTAGGTCCGAGTTGATGGAACAGGTTCCACATATAGCAGTATATTGCCATGAACATGCTATAGTATTCCAAAACTCTGTGCCTTTGTATGTCCTGCCCATGGTAGTTAGATACCTCAACGACCACCACAATCAGGTAACCAGCTACTCGCAATCCTCATCACACTGGCCATTATAGTTCCTGTAAAGTTTAGGAGGGTTTGGGAAAACTCGTTCTTAAAGATTTGTGAATCACTATCATTCAAAATATAAAAACATGGGTGTTTGGATATAGTATCAGTCAAACGTTGGTATTTTGAAATGTGACGAATGAAGCTAATGTACAGCTATCACAATCGTCTTGCTATTGTTTCCTATGTTTCTTTATGTTAAAACCTTGATAAATACATATGTAAATTTAAATTATGTGAAATGTTCACAGTTTTCTGCACAATAAGAACCGAAGTATTTACTGTATAAAACATTGGTTGTTGTAGAAAAATATGGACAAGCTTGGACACTGTTTTCATTTTAACATTGATGGTTGTAGGTTAGAAAAACCAGTCAGGCTGCTCTTTTGGTGCTGCTGGAACAGGAGTTGATAGTAAAAGGTGAGTGGAATTATGAAGAAGAAGATACCTTCAGCATCATTGTAATTTTAGTACTTTGTTTCACGACCATTGTTCCAACTGCAAAATGTCAAAAAATCTCTAATTTTTTATGAAACTCCCATGTAATTAAAATTTGGCATTGAATTTGGTAAGGAAACGGCTATTTGTAAAGGTAGTTACTCTGGCCATAACCTTTATGATATGACCAAAAAAAATTATAACAATATAATATGCCCAGGGAAATTGTCCTTATCTAAATCTGTATACTGTTTCTCTGCCTTTCAGCTGATATAGAACAACAGGTAGTGAGTGTCATCCTTGACCTTGCCAGTCCCGACAGTTTGGATGACTACAGAACAGAAGCTGTGGCTGTAAGTATCATTTGGGTTTAAAAATCCAGTGTTTAAATGAAGAGACTACCATTTTGATAGTCTGATGTCTATAGTATCTAGGGTAAACGAGAAGAAGTACAAAAACATATGTATTTCAGTTTTGTGCAATATTGGTATTGGAGAGTTGTAAATTAAGGAAAATAATATGGCCCCTAACTTCCCAGCCCGCTCCCACAGAATCGGCTTTGCCTTGTGAAGTATCCACTCTACTTTGTGAAAGACATGGGTAGTGAGATGTTTACTAAAACATCACCTTACTACCCTGTCTTTTGCGGAGTGGAGGGGTCAGCAGCTTTATCAGGATTGAATCGCATATAACTGTTAACATTTGAATATTTTCATCTGTAGCAGATAATGCCTCGAGTCTTTAAAATTGGTGATTTTGCACGTGTATTGTATCTTGATATTGTTTATTCGAAGTTATTGCAGGTGATATAAATTGTATGATGAGAGCCACCACCAGAATGCTTTGCCATTGTAAGAGTGTACTACCTGTCAGTCGGGTGTGGCTGTCAATGCTGGATGTTATAGTCAGCTAGAAGCCCTATCACAGCCAGCTTTGATGAGCCATACTGTCTGTTCTTTCACCATTGTTGCATTGTCCATTCAGTTTCCCTTTGTGTTCTTTCAAGTCCTGTTATATATTCACCCGAGTTTCTTTGTGATTTTAAGTTTTTCTGTTGTACTTGCTTTAGGAATCTGCAGAGCTGGATTTAGGTTCTGACTAAGTGGTTGTGATTCATTGAGTTTAACTGTATCACAGCCTGCTTGGATCAGTACTTCGGTTTGGTATTACAACTTGACAGAACACACTACCTGTGACCTTTCTCATTATACTCCAGGTATTTCTTCCAGATTATCAATACCTATGCAATTGCCCTTTCAAAAATGAATGCTTACAGCAGTATGGGTTTTATATCAGAAGTTAAGTACCCAAGGCTTTTCACTTGCGTGTTCCTGTTTTCATTGAAATGATAAAGCCACCAGACCAGTATATGTTGACACAAAAAATTAACAGGTTGCATAGTCATCGTGTCCTCTTATCTCTGTTTTTACTGCCACTTGTTTGTTGCATGTTTTTCTAAGCATTTTGTGTCGGATGTTCAATGCATGTTTTATCTATAGCATTTGATGCACGTGATATCGAAAGTGATTTTATCACTTATTTGGTGCACATATCGGTAGGCTAGCATTTCTATTACTTGTTTGGTGCATGTATTATCTACAGTGATTTATCTCTTTCTCTTTGGTGCATGTATTCATAGTGTTTCTATCACTTGTTAGGTGCATGCTGTATCAAAAGCAGTTTCTGCCACTCGTTGGTGCATGTTGTAAACATAAGTGGTGGTTGTATTGCTAAGAGTTAGCTTCAGTTAGCTTCATTTGTATGCCAATAGTATTGGTCGGAGGCATCAAAGTGGTTGTGAAATGTTCATCATTATCATATCACAGCCAGCTTTGATGAGCTCGGGGCAGTATCATAACCTCATCTTGTAAAAATGCTGCATTACATCTCAAAATTCCTTGCTTGTGAATTGCATGTTTCCTGATTCTTGCATTGAAACAAGTGTACAATCCTGTTCTACTTGCAAGGTCTGTGTATGGTCACTGAAGTATCGGGACAAAGGAAGGAGTACAGGCTTTTGACTTGTCAAAGTGGCTGTGATTTATGTTCATATAAATCATATCACAGCCAGCTTTGATGAGCTCAGCGGCTGCAAGTAACATGATTGGGTCCCACAATGACCAGCTGTAGTCGGTGTCATCAAGAGCAAGAGAAGTATCTGGAGCTGTTTTTAATGTAGGAAAATGGTATTTGAAATGATGTCCATGAGGTCGTCAAAGTGGTTGTGATGTGTTAGACATGGCTCATATCACAGCCTGCTTTGATGAGCTGTTGGGTGTAAGGTGCCACTGTTGTTGATGTACAGGAGGGTTTCAGCATATATACCTAACCAGACATGGAAGTGGGCGCATTATGGCCGTGATTCATGGTCTAAACCAAACATTGAATAAGGTCCGTCAAGACTGTCAAAGTGGTTGTGATGTGCTGTGTAATTCCATATCACAGCCAGCTTTGATGAGCTTTGACAGGAAAGCCAAACTACAACCAAATCTCTAAAGGAAAGTTAGTGTTATTCTCCAATATCGTAATCTTTGCTTCCTGAAGTGATGTTTCTGTCATTTATTTTTTCCAATATTGTACCATCATACGAATATTTTTACACTTCGATAGGAATTTGTAAAGAAATGATGGAGCATAGATAAATTTTGATGTAGTTATATCACTTATCATATTGCTTTTATTTTATGTACCTCATATATATATGTTGGGAAAGTCCATTATTAAATGTTGTACATGTAAATCATGCTTATCATACAAGCCTTGTTATTGTACTCTTATGTAGTTTCCCTGCTACCTTTGTTTGAAGGAAAAGACTGAATATGTTGCTGTCAAAGTGGTAGTGATGTGTTAATATATGTCATATCACAGCCAGCTTTGATGACAAGACAATTCTGTCCAGTCAGCGTGTTTCTCCTGTACATGTTGATTTAACATACGGTCTGAAGCATCAGCTTTATTTGTAATTTCTGTTTATGATTTTAACATCCTGTTTGAGCATTATATTATGTTGGTTTTGAATTATTTTCGGCTGATTTAAATGCAGTGTATTTAACTGTTGCAGCTGATGAGCAAAATGGCTCCTTTGTTGGGAAAGGAAATGACAGAACGAGTGTTTTTACCCAGATACTGTGAGATGTGTACAGATCCTCTTTTTCATGTTCGAAAGGTAATGTTCATGCTTTTGCACACCTTTTGTATATTTCGTGTTTATAGATAACCCTATTTTGACTCGTCATTGTAGAAGTCTGTTGTGATGAATGTAACATCTCTATCGGGATTATGTTTTGTATGCTGGAAGCCTACTGCAGTGTATTTTCCCCCTTAATTTGGAATGTGGCTTTTTTGTCGCGTTTTGAGAAGAAAATATACCAATTGGGAAGGAAATTTTGAACAGTAACGCCAAATAAAATTAATTACTTGGTTCTCAGGCCATTTTTTTTCAAAAGAGATGCGGCACTTTCACGATAAAATCGGCAAATGAAATGCGCACGGGCCTGTGAACCAAGTAATCATATTTTTTTGGCCGAAATTGCAAATTTTGGGAATTAGACATAAATATGAAATAACTTCATCTGGGAGTGGGGTCAATTACAAGCCCCAAACAGTCTTCAGAAAAAAACACTACTGAGAGAATAATTATTTTCTGCCTTTGTGATCACCCTAAAAAAATGTCAGTTGATGCAGTTTTATAACATCTTTGAAGTACCCAGCATTCTGATTGTAAGTAACAGTAATTTTCTTGATTCCATCAATGTGTGCTAATATTTCAGGTGTGTGCAGCGAACTTTGGAGACTTCTGCACTGTAGTGGGACAGGAGAACACAGAACAACAGTTGGTAAGATCAGTACAGCCTAATGTCATGGCTCTAGGGGTAAGATCAGCCTAATGTCATGGCTCTAGGGGTAAGATGAGCCTAATGTCATGGCTCTAGGGGTAAGATCAGCCTAATGTCATGGCTCTAGGGGGAATTGGGGTACAACACAGCTGTTGTTACTTGGCTAATGCTCAAAACTACTTTAATATTTGAGCACTAAAAAGTTCTGCAAAATCATGACCAAGATACATTAAATGAAATACCAACTATTTATTTTTATTTTTTCTATGTTGGACTTTTTAGTTCTTGAAAATCTGGATAATGTTTTTTTAGTTTAGGTAAATAAGACCGATAAACCACCTTCCTCCCTCCTTGGAGGGGGGGCTTTATTTTTGAAATATTCTGATTTAAGATTAAACATTTTGCAGCTGCCAAAGTTCTACTATCTTTGTGAAGATGGTGTGTGGGGAGTGAGGAAAGCCTGTGCTGAATGCTTCATGGAAGTGTCGTGTGCCTGCTCACCAGATGTGAGACGAGGAGAACTATCAACCCTCTTTGTCAATCTGCTCTGTGATCTGTCACGATGGGTAAGATATGTGATTTTTTATTAAAATCTTGAGGGGATGAAGAAATAAATCTACAAAAACAATTAAAGGAGGCATAAAGATTGTAATACAAGGTTTAACAGAATGATAGTCTTAGAATTTAAAATTAACACACTAGTCTAGTTGATAGGTCTCTGTGATATAGATTTCTCTTATAAAGACCAAATGTAATTTTGATAGACAAGGCATTGAACAGGGAATTTTTACTTTAATCAACATAAGAATAAGGAAAATGTGTAACATTGAAGGAAGGGAAGCAATTTTACATAAAACTTTTCCCTCGCAACTATCTTTATAGTGGAATTATAAAATGCACAGGAAATAACTCCATTTGGTCTATGAAATAAATGATTCCAGTAGACTTTCTGTGTTTTCATTGTGATGTTTTACCATTATTTAAACTCAAACACTGATGTCATTGCTGTATGTATATGTGAAAACAAATGCCTTTTAGGACCTGTTCCATCATAAATTGTTTCGTATAAGTGGAAGGCAACTTTCAGAGATGTTATCGTATCAATTATATATTGTGTGGAGGCAGAAGAAACTGGCTGATAAGTGAAACTCGTAATCCCTTCTACTCGAACCATTTGACATCTTCATAGCTGTAGATATCGGCATGCAAGTTTGAGTCCGAGATGTTCAATGAGATTTTGTTTTTCTGTTTTTCTGAAGGTACGGATGGCAGCATTCCAACAACTTGGTCCCTTTATTTCCACGTTTGCTGACCCAGGAGTAACGGGATTATATTTTGATGATGAAGGCATACTTTGCATCAAGAATCCAGAAGTTTTACTATCACTGTATGTATACATCTTTTTGTGTCACAGCTAAACTCAATATATTTTTGGTGTACTTGCAACTATTTGTATTCATTGAAATAATTGTTCATGATACATTATTTTTGGTAATGTCTTGTGAATTCATAACCTGTTGTGAAATGGTTTTGGTTAAAGAGTAAAGGCAATTGTGATGTTGCCTTTCCCTGATCTCTTGCGTCAGTAGATTTTACTGTAAAACTTGACTAGCAATTAAGATACAAGATTTGCTATAAATCTGGTATCAACTCTGTTTGAAAGCCGCTGATACTACAACTAACATACTGCAACATATTATTTAGAACATCTAGGTTTTATTATCGATAGTCTATCCAGTAGTTATGTGTCAGAACCAAGGCTTTGTGCATGTTCAAATTCTTCTCCCGACAGCAAAATTACCAATATCAGACTGCTTTCCATTGTGACAGAATGAAAAAAAAACATCTTGTGTTTTAATAGCATAGTACTTAGCAAAGGTCATTTAGTGCTCCCATGTGGAACATCGGGTATTTGTTAAGTTTGATCAAATTAAACCAGTTTTGTATAGGTCTCACTCGGCTTGGATACCTAGAGTGGGAGAAAACTGTTTATTTGTAGGATAACTTCCATTCTTCCACACACCAGATGGAAACCTTTCCCAGTTTTGATAGAAAAATCAGGCAACTTTAAAGTTCATAATGAAAGTATACATATTACATGTTTTACTTCCATTTTACAACAACCTGTTCCTTTGCAATAGGGATAATACAAGACTACTTGCACACAGCGAAAGTGTGAACGCCAAAGGCGCGAAGCTTTGTTGAGGGGTCCGGGTGAATATCCCCCGGAAAAAAAATTGCATTCTAGAAGCTCGGAGGTGCATTCTTGTGGTTTTGTGGAGAATTAATTGCTTTTAAAAATGACATTTCTATATTCATTTTTGTTTCTAATTAAAATTTGTAACAAATTCTTTTCAAAGTGTAAAAAGATGAAAAACAATGACAAGGTTAGAATTTTTTGATATCATAATTTCAATAAAGTTTAACAAGGTACCACCAAATCATTCTTTGTCCACTTCTCCATTCTGTGACGGAGGGGTTACTAAACTTGGGGATCATCCAACCAGATTGAAGGGTCATGACGATTCATAACTTCATAAACCATCAGTACAACGCTACACACTCGCTACAGCTAATACAAATGTTTATCTGCAAGTATGTGACAAAGCCAATGTAGAACGTGACGGGAACAGGGAGGCAGTAAAGGCAACATTTCTGTGTGTTGACTTTATCCTTAAGCAACAGTGGTCAATTTGCGAGACAACAGAAAAAATGGTGCATTTCCTAGTTGACCTTTGGGTAAAGGACATGAAAGACTATTTGGATATGTCGCAAGTGAAGTATTTGTCAGACAACAGTGTCATGCAGATGTGCCCTTTGCAACACTATAAGAAAAGCAAATTCCGATTCTGAAAGAACTTGTTGGTACAGAGTTTTCACTACTAGCAGATAAAAGGACAGATCAGACACACACGAGTCAACTGAGCAACTGACGGGATTGTCTCTGTGTCCCCAACACTTTGTAGCTTCCTTGAATGCATCGCTGATTTTAGTCAGTCCTTTGGAATCAATTTTTCTGATGTTTTTAGTGAAGTATTTTGAATTGTGAGACATGGTGTAGAACTGGATATCACCAGCGAATCAAAGCAGCTGTCAATTTGATGCTTAAAATTCCGATGACCATATCAAATGATATCATGACCTAGTTTCGACTCTTTGGATTTGACTTCCCTCCCCTTGCTCAGAAACGGAAAATTTCTGATCTCGGAAGTTATAATCGTTCAGGAGAACGACTTATTCATTGTAACATACACAGACATGTTTTGATAAAATCATAGATAAATTAACAGGTACAGGTATTCTATTTTGAAAAATATGTTTTTTAATTTTGGAAAATACGTAATTTTCAGACTAGGCAAAGCAGCTGTTAGACTGCTGTAAATCAGTCCAAAAAACCCTACTGCATTTATATATTTGGACTTAAATTGATAGACTAAATGTTATATAGATATAATCATTTTTGCAGGGAAAGTGGTGAGAGATTACAAAACATTGTTGGACAGATGGACAAAGATGACATGCTCGTGTCTCCTCCTGAATATGACGCCAACACTGATGCAAATGTTAAGGAAGAAATTGATGAGAAAAGACTTGGTGTGGACATTGTCTGTGATAATGACAATGCTGGAGAACCAATGGAAATCTCAACTATAGACAATGAAAGTGACAGAGACAGTATTCTTAAATCAGAAACAAGTGACACACCTGATATATCGCCCGAAGAGTTACGAGCAAAATGTTACAAAGATGCAGAAAAGTCTGCGTCTCCTGATGTAGACTCTGAAGTAAGAGAAGCTGTTGAAGGTAGTGAACTCAGTGAAACAAACAAATGTGAACCTCGATGTGATAGTGAGGAGCAGGTTTCTGCTTCTGGACAGCAACAAGTAAAGGAAGAATCGAAAAACAATTCTGAAGATATTTTATCAAACTCGGCTACAGAAAAAGACAACTCTTCTGCTGGATCAGAAGATGTAGTGCATATACATTTAGATAATGTAGTAACCAATTTCAATTCTTTCCAGTATTGGCGAACTCCATTACCCGAGATTGACTTAGATTTTGATATTGTTAATGGAGCTGCCACGAACTTTCAGGTGACCACAAAAGTACGAGAGGATAAGATGTACAGCATGTCGGGTCCCCAGGACAGCAGTACGACCAATAACACATCAAATAGCAATACACGAGCATCTAGTGATAGACTGTCCGACACACTCAATTGGCTTCAGTTGGCTGAAGACAAAGGACCCAGCCAATCTGTGATAGAGGAAGGAGTCAAGTTTCACACTGCCAGTGTAAATACAGTGTGCGATGAAACGGTTGATAATATTGGCAGTACACATGTCCTCGGTGAGCATTTGAATGAGACCACCAGTAAAATTGTGGATGGTGTTGTAAAAGGTTTGTTTTTATCATCAGGTGAATTCACAAGTAGCTGTAGAAACCATTATGAGCAAAGGGCAGTTTTGGTTTGTTTTCTATTACAACTTCCTGATGTTGATCAGATGTTATACTCTTTCAACATTTTTCAGTATGATCTGTGTTCTGGACAACTATTGGGTAACAATGTCTGTATGGTAGAACAGAATATTAGGAAAAGTTTGTTATGCTTTAACCAACCTTTAAATACAGGAGTGTAGTTGATATCCGGAAACATATTTTTTTTAAAAATAAGATTGGAGTAAAACAAGTTTGATATATAAATAGATAAAGTCACAAATTGAGCTCTGATTTTATTCTGATGTATTGATAAAAGTCTTCATTAAGTAGGTTATAAAAGGCTAGATGAAATTGCAAAAATAAATACATTAATTAATTTCACAGTTGTACACAAATGATAAAACATGTCGGGTTGAACAAGACTAAGCTCCTTAGTTGCTAACTGTAACATTAGTGATACTGTAACATCAGGCACTAACAAGCAGTCGCATGGTATTTGTATTTGTGCAAGTTTAATAACTGTAGTAATATGTTACCCAACTTGTATTGTTGAAGATCAATACCACTACAGGAATATGTAATGGAGATGTTTAATCAATTTTGATCACTGATTGATTAGATGATCAAATAACTTAAAACCAGGAATTGTGATGGTTTCCCAGCAGTAGTGTGAAATAATACAAATTAAGTTGTTATAAAAATGTCTCTGATTATGTTTCTTTAAAATTGTATTTTGTTAATATTTTCTATTTTGCCTTTCTTGCAGACATAAGTGGAAGTAGTTTATCCGACAATGCAGAAATGGACGAGGCCCAACTTGCTCAACAACAGGTATTAATTCTTGGAAATATTTTAATTTTATATCTACAAACAATCTTATGTCTTTTGCTAGAGGGAGATACCATAAATATACAGAGACATACTTAATTTATTGTTTGGATGACAGATTTAATATAGAGTTATTGATATGATGATTTTTTGCACTGTTAAAATTGTACTTTTCATATTCCTATCAAAAATTTTGAGGAAAGTTACTGTGGTATTTGGAGCATCTGTCAACACTTCTGTTTATACAAAGTATTAAACTTGCTAAAACATCATTCAATTTTGATGAAATTAAGCATGTACAATATTCAAAGAATCGGGCTAATTTGAAGTTTGTAAATCTCTGCATAATTCATTAGCCTACTGTGTTTTGATTGCTCAGTGGTTTCCAGACAATAACTAAAATAATAAATATTACCATATTCTCAATATTCATATTTTATTTCAACAAAGCTTTGTTCAACGTTTATAGATATGTGGATTGGCAATATGTAGTAATGTTGCTTGACGAGATAGATCTAAACTTTTTGCACTTCCAAAACTTGTACTTATACATCATCAGCACCAGACAAGGCACTGGTCAAAATCTATCTCTGGTTTTTAAAAGAATGGGTTGTTATATTGAAGCAGATGTTGATGTGTTTAAACCAGGATATAGTGCCTCAGAGCCTGCTGGAGAGCTACCTTGGTATGGCAGATCCCTCGAGGGCCCAAACTGTGGATACGGAGATCACACGACACTGTGCCTACAATCTGCCAGCTGTGGCCTACACATTGGGTCGTAAAAACTGGAACTGTATCAAGATGCTGTATGATGTGCTGGCCACGGATATGCAGGTAGGTAATTTCCTTTACATGATGTCTAATGGAAGAGGTTTGGGAGAGGGGTGCCACCAGTATTGGCCCAAGGTCTGGCCTCACCCTTTGGGATTTAATCCCATGGCCATAACATGTGAACGGTCCCCACTCTATAGCTGTTTGCATATACCAGGTAGATGAATCTTCAAAGAAAATCATTTAACCTTTTTGCCAAGAATCGACAGTTTAAAGTAATGTTGGATGCAGAGTCCAAAATGAGAAGCCTTGCAATAATTATTGAGAGTATTTTTCTATGATTGCTTAGTATCCAAGTGTAGCATAACGAGCCCTCTAGGCATCATGTTAGTGTTTTCTGGTTCAGAAAAAAAATGCAAAGATATACAGCTTACACATTTACATATTCTGTGTTTGCCTCAATGAAAGATAAAAGATCTGTTAAAAAATTTGTGTGGTATTATTTTCTGCAGTGGAAAGTTCGTAGAACATTGGCCTTTTCCATCCATGAAATGGCATTGATCCTTGGAGAGGAAATAACACACCGAGACCTTGTACCTGTATTTGATGGATTCCTCAAGGACTTGGATGAGGTCAGAATTGGAGTTTTGAAACACTTGGCAGACTTTCTGAGAGTAAGTAGAATCTGACTGGGACATTGTCTTGTACAGATTTTTATTAGTTTTGAAAATAAAAATCAGCTTTAATTTAGGGCTGTTCCAGAATTAACGATAACGAGGGGTGGGAGGCATTATTTTCAGAGACCATATCGCCCTTAAAGTCTTTAAATTGATTCAATATAAGGAATGATGGGCAGATCTGAATGTAAACCCGCCACCCAGAATATGTTGGACTGGTGCCTCCTACCTCGTACAATAAGTCATATAGCTCTTACCGATTTGTATTGGTACTGAAAAATAATTTTTAGGTTTTTATCTATCAGAAAGTATTGCAAGTTTATGGTGTTTTAAAAAATGCTACAAATCATTTGGTTGTGTTGTATATGATAAAAATACCTGCTGGTTTGGTAGAAAGACATCTATTTTGGATTGATGTAAAATTCTTTGGAAGGGGAACAGCTCTACATTTGTATATAGGATGTATTTTGATTTGAATATTTGTTTGACATTGCAGCTTTTGAAACCTGACATGCGACAACAATACCTTACAAAAGTGGAATGCTTTATGAACACAGACAACTGTCGCAATTGGAGATTCCGATTGGAATTGGCAGAGTAAGTGAATCCCTAATTAAGTGACAGATTTTGCTAGAAATTTCACATATATATGGTTAGTTTCTCGCAAAGTTTTGAAATAGATGGTTGAATTTGAAAGAATAGCTGGTTGAATATTTACATGATGCAACGTTGACCAAATATTTATATTCTTAAAAAAATGAGTTTTAAATTCGATGAAGAGCAGGCTACATTTTCTTCTGCAGTTCAAGACTTTAAGTACAGTGTTTTCTTATCGATGAGTATGAAAAATGAATTGATATCAAAGTTGTTACCTTGATTGCATTGTTTGTGTTTTAGTCAGTTGATGCTGATGTCGGAGCTATTCTCCGCTGATGAAGTCAGCCGCTACCTTCTTCCCCTTGGCATCACTTTAGCAGAAGATAAAGTGGCGGAGGTTCGCCAAGCAGCATTCAGACTGGTAAGAAATACATTTAGTCTAATTAATCTGGGTTCAGGTCACTCGTGATGTATTTGGTTAAATAATGGTTCTGTGATTTCCAATTTTTTATTTTGTTCATAGTTAAGGATATTGCTCATTTTCATTGGTCAACATCAGCATTATTAACACTTGTAGCCTTTCAGAAAACACAACACATTGCCCAAGAGGCTGACAAAACATACATATTTATTTATTTCCAATTCAACAGACCCAATGGTCCACTTACAGAATGAATAACAATATTACAACACCAACATAAAATATCACAGTCAGTTATGCATGTAACACAGACTAAAAGATACTCATATGTAAAACAAAAGGAATTAGTGGTAGCAAATATTCTTAAACTGTAATTTGAACTCTGCGAGAGAGGAACAAAACATGTCACAGTCTGGTGCAAAATTAAGATAGATAAAATTACATTGAATCCTGTTTAAAATACTATATTGGTGCCAGTGTGGAAAGGTGAAAGTGTTCTGGTTTTCCTGCACAAAATGAAACTTGAGGCAAATCTATATCTTACATATGTTGTTTCCACAGCCATAATGACTTCTCATCCAAGAGTAAATTTTCCGCTTGCATGAAGTTCACACCATTATCATTAAAGTAGGAGCTAGGGCATTTCAGCATAATTCCTTCAATATATGGACTGAAGTTGGTGATGTTCCAGGAAAACAATGTTAGAATTTGTAAGACTTGCCTTCCCTCATCAGTTCACCAATGTTTTACAACCCAACTAAGAGCACGGAAGTCTTGACAAATGTTTATTTCAAGTTCCACAAAATATGCCACATGTTCAAATTCAGATGATTTTCTCAACAAATTAATTATTTGATAAATTAGAAGAACTCATGTTAACTTTCCATCCAAAGTGTTATCCTTGAAATGAGAATCTATAGTCATATTTTCTAATGCCTACTGTATCACTTTACAGCTCAGCATCATGATGAAACGGATGGCTGACAGAAATGATGAAAAATTGACAATAGGTCTAGTAAAGGCCTTGAAGGAAAAATTTGCTGAGAGTAATAAGTGGGCAAGAAGACAAGTGTAAGTTACTTACCTTTTGGTTTTCAACTCTGTTCAGTTTAAAGTTTGGATTTTGTTGCTAGATTGAAGATTATCCATGTGTTTATATGTGCAAAATTTCTAAAAAGAACCCTCAAAAATTCACTTAATCAAAATGATTGAATCTACAACTAAAGTAAAGTTCTATAGAAACATCTTACTTGCCCAAACATTGTCATGTAATCTTGTGTCTTGAATTTCTGACTTGGAGTACACTGGAAAAGAGCAACAGGAATGAAGAAAACGGGTGATTCCCAGATATTTTTGATAGCAGACATGAAACCTCATACATATTGATTACATTTTTGAAAAAAGAGTGTTTTAGGAATGCTGATCTGTGATAGTATGCAAGTTAAACTAAATCAAAAGTCTTTTTGCATAATAAATCGTCTTCATTTTTGTAGACAGTACTTGCATATATTAAAACACCTGAGACAGAGATCTATGCAAAGTAAATTGTACCTTGTTGGTCTTGGTACAATGACGATGCAAGGTTTTATCATTGATAAATTTCTCAATATCTAAGATGGATGATGATATGAAAAAGATGTTAAGTATCGGCTGAACAGTGAAGTTGACCAATATGGTTTTAGTTTGAAACTTTACTATGAATTGAAGGTGTATTCAACTGATCTGTTTGTTTCAGGTATGCTCAATTAATAGAATATGTACTGGAGGAAGATGCTGTTCCTATAGAGATCTTCACTACAGAGTTGGTGCCAAGTCTTTTATCTCTATGTCATGATGCTGTGCCAAATGTGAGAATTTCTGTTGCCAAAACGATGTCTCGACATATATTCACTCGTGGTAAGACACCATTTGAACTTCAGTGATCTAAATCTCATGCTTTGAGTTGGTAATAAATTGTACATTGTACTTAATATGGAGTAATAGATCAGCAGTTTTCTTAATATAGGGCTGGGGACACATTTCAAATTTTTATGACAATTGGTGAAGAAGTGTTTACAAAAAAACTGAGGGCTGAAAATGTTACTACAGGCTTAAGAAGCAAGATTTGAATAAATAAAACATTTATTTTAAAAGAATGCGTGGGAATTGGTGTAGATTGGATTTTTTTCAGCTGTCATTATCTGTTGATGTAATTCCTAATTCTCTATTTCAGAATATTTTACATCGCCAAAGAATCCTCTTTATGAGGAGATGTGTAGGACACTGCAGAATTTACAATCCGACAGTGATCGTGATGTGCGTTTCTTCGCTTGCCCCCAGCAAGATACCTGTGTAGACAATGAGGAAGACTTTAATCCTGATTATATACAAGCAAATAATTTCGCACAGGATGATGAAACGGTAATTATGTTTTTCTCATGAATCCATTTGAAATGTAGATTAAACTGAAATGAATTTCAATGACTACACCATGACTGCCAGCTATTGTAGAAAGTCGGGTAGTTTTTGAGGTTGGTGAAATCTTACCTGTTTTATGTTATGAAGTAGAAAAATCCATTTCTATTTAAATGTTATGTGGAGAAGTGAGCTAGCATCTTCTGCTCCTGTTTTAAATATTTAACTAAATGGTACGTATTTATGCAGGAAATTCTCTTGATTAAAAAGTATTTTTTTACTTTTTTTAAACAGCTTCCTGTTTAAGCCAGAGGAACCCAGATGTGTCCGTTGTATAGGGGACTCAGGGACCAAGACTCAACTGTATGCAATGTCGCAGGCTGTGATAGCTTCGCACATGTGTTAGTAAATTGAATGATTTGTGATAATTAAAATCATGCCGATAGTACAAGACAGATGCTGGTGTCTTTAGGCCATGTTTGAAGAATATTTCTGTTTTCTGTTATGTTCAATAGTCAAAACATCTTGTAGAGTTCATTGAACCAGTGAAAAAACTATCCTTTACAAAAGTTGGGTCCCAGTGAGTGATGAACTTTGTCCCACATTGGAATTAATACAAGACAAAATGAGAATTGCATTGAAAAGTTACAAGACTGACTAAATGACCTAAATATGTTCCTGATTGAAGAACACTGAACAATTGGAAGACTGACAAAGAAGTTTGGGCACCCCCAATAAAGTTTTGAAGTAAAGGAAACACATATTTTTGTAACTTGGCCTAACTTGTACAATGTATACAAATATATAATCCAACTGGGGCTGTGACTTTATGTTGTGTGTTGTCTGAGAGCAGTAACATGTGACTTTGTGTTGTGTGTTATATGATGGGAGTGGCGTGTGACTAATTGTTCTGTGAGAGGATTAAACGACACTGAATGATCATTGATTGTTTTGCCATATTGGCTATACATGTAACTTCACCTGATAGATATTATTGTTCTGAGGTAAAAAATTGAATGCCTTGTTTGCCAAACTGTAATATCTTACTTAAGCACACATGGCTTCAGTTTCTTAAATACTCCTTGACCAAGACTTTTTCTTAACAACGTTGCTTAATTTAAAGGGAAATGCTCAAACTTGAGCTGTGGAATATTTGGTAAACTGGCCTGAACCAATGGCCATTGTCCAGCCTTTTGGTAACTTTTCATCCACTTTGGCTTGTTGTACAAGTCGTATGCTAAGCACAAAGTGGTATAGTGGATATCTTGGGTAAAAAGAACAAGGAAATTTACTACTGCTTATTTTCTAGACAGATCATTATGAATTGATAGTTACAAATGATCTACTACAGTAAAACCTTTATATTTCTGCCATTTATCTTGAAAAAGAATGTGTCAAGGGGAGAGAAAGGTATAAAGAAATTATTTCTTTTATTGATGAATAGATGTGGGATGTTGAAATTTGTTTATGGTAAGCGAGATGAAAATTGAATGAAATTAATGGCACTGTATGAATGTTTTACTGTAGCTTTGTATTCTGTTTCTCATGTTGGCAACACAGGTTTCTTGCAGTCCAAAGTGCTGTGTATTTGACAACTTTTCAACTAATGATATACAGTATAATAGTATAGTTGAGTCCCTAGTAGCTGCCAAGTTGTGCTACTTTACTAGTCTGAACTTCACACGGAAGGTTGTATGCGGGCTGTTTTACCCATTCACCTGAAACTTCAACAAACATCCGGCTCTTATAAAGGGCTTAGTATTTGTAGGACTGAAAGTCCAGATTGTAGAGTATTTAAAGATAGATGTCCTGAATACATCAACACGAGTAACGAAACCTAGGGTCCATTTGACCTTTTATTTATATATATTGGTATTCTTTTAGACAATAAATCATTATTTATGTACGGGTTTATACTAAGATTTTATATAGATTGTTGTATGGTCCAGCTGTTTTAAGTGTTGTTGGCTTGCTAACTCAAAATTTCTATAAGCTGAAATTGGACAAATGTATTTTAAGTGCTTGTTTAAAATCCTGGCACACAGCTTTTGTTAAATTTCAATAATTTTACAGTTAACAGCACTTTAAACAACCGGCCCCAGGTAATTTAGTGCTGGGTTCAGATGGCTTCATTTTCCTCCTGTTTTTTCATGGTGCCTTAAAGAAGTTTATTTAAGTATTCCTCATTTGGGTACAAGTGATTTTATCATCAAGTCACTATTTTTCTCATTTTGGCAATAGAATAGTACGAATAATATTTTGTCTACTTGATTTTGCAATCTTGCAGTCATCTATTCCATTCATATCTTGTTACTTGGCAATACTTTTATAGATTTAGCAAATCGTTAATCATTACTGGATGGTACATTCGGGATGAATTTGCTACAAATCTACCTCATCGTCATTGCTAGTCATAGGAATAAAATCCAAATAGTTGATGATTTTTCAGAAGCATGAAATTCATTGCAGTCAACAACAATACTTTTTACTTGTTTAAACTTAAAACCTGGTTTATGCTCCACTCATAGAAGGATCAATGTTAGCCTACAATGCATCAACAATGTTATTGTTAACTTTGCCTCAAATGTCAAAAACAAAACACCAAGCCAATTATCTTGATTAAAAACTGTAATTCCTTGTTTATAGGCTTTTGAAATATTTCGTAGAGCAACTGATGTTAATTGGGTTATTGAGTCAAGACTGCAGAAAATGTACTACAATGTTGTATAGAAATTACTGTTATGTAGGGTGCTAAAATTGTGACATTGGTTTAATGTAGAAAGCCTGGAACCCAAAAGTGCTTGGAATACTGTACTTATTAACTCATTCACCCCTGAAAACTTATTTGAACTCTGCCAATTCAAAGGTTGGAATAGTTAATAATGAAATTTCAGGGGTGAATGAGTTGAAATGTTTCACCACCACTTTGATTATTGCACATTTAAAACATCAACAAAATCCTTGCTGTAAAATAAAAATAAAAAAATGAAATTAACATTTGATAAAATGATGGTTATTTAAATTGGTTCAAAATTACATTGTAATTTGTGTCAGATTTGAAGGCTTTTCCTTTTTGTTGATGAGATTTTGATACCAGTCTTCCTCTACAGGCTATATATTTTGAAATGTTATAAAATTGTCGAGTTATTTACACTGAGGATTATGTAACTGTCGGGGAGGAATCTACAATATGCCTGCTATTGTTTTCTCTGGGAGTGGAATGAGTGCCACAATCAAAATCTAGATAGGGCCAGTATCTACACCCCACGTTGGTCTAGTGTGATATGTCCAAGATGGTGAAAACTATCTTTTATAATAATTACCAAAGATTTGAATTGAGGAAAATATCCTGCAATTGAAAAAAATAAATGTATTTATGGTTGTAGCTAAAGTAAATCTACAAAAATATTAACAAATAATATTTGTTTGAAACAATTTGGGTTTGTAGATCTGATAGGTGTGATATCGACCGACTCCAACACTTACAGCTGTAGTCATGTATAAACATGTCGGTGGCGTAGCATACATGTATGTTCAAGCATACACGAACATTTTCAAGAAGATTTTTTTTAATCTGATATTTTTATTAAAGTCTAATGTATCGATCATAAAAAATATTCTTGGAAATTTTAGTCTGACGTAACATATAGACTCTATCGTGTTCTCAGATAATCTATTAAGGGCGTTATAGTCTTTTCATACTAAAAGGTGTTCCCAGAACACGGGTGATTGCTTCTAGGGCCTGCTAGAATTTTTTCCATCTATGTAAGCATACCCTGCGAAAAATGATTTGCTACGTCACTGCATGTGTAACCACCTATGTACAGCACGGTTCTGTATCTATAATACTCGCCAGTTCAACGTTACCGCCATCAAAGCTGGGCTATTATTTTTTGTGGATGAGACTTGGTTGGACAATGGGAATGAAACGAGTTGTCACTGGTTGTAAGTGTTGGTATGGGGTAGAAACGTGTCCAGTCTCGTCATGTTAAGGCAATATTTGTACCAGTGTATGGACAGTGCTACGTTCATAACAAGACGGCTGGTGGAGTGTTGAGCATATTTCTGATTGTCTTTCACAACCTGAATCCATTAATTTATTGGATAATATGTGATTTTGAGTGACCAAGTATTTGATATTATTGATTTTTTAAGTGGTAAATAAAAACATGAAACGATTGCAGGTGTTTTATTGTTGAATATAATTTTATGTATGCCGTTTAACAACCTGTCAGAGATGATAAATACATTTTGATAGTTATTTCGTCTTCTCTTGATCTGGTGCAAGTTTTACAGTGGAAAACTGTTCAGTTACTTGCTACCGACTCTGCTATGGTAAACTCTCTCAATTGCTGGACTAGTAATATAGCAGTGAAAATGCTCGCACTCGCGTTTTCATGTTGTGTAATTTGGCACGAAAATATTCACAAATATATATGCATGTATACTATATAGAAGATAAGGATTTCACAACCATTACTAACACCCTGATATCCACGCGCAAGAATTTCTACTTCGCAGTAGTCCTAGACTCGACTGTCGCCCACCTTTTGACGCGTGGTATTGTGTTCCGATATTGATGTGACCAAACGTATTTTTACTATACGACCCTTGTACAGTAGTCCTGCATAATATGTTATACATGGGATAAGATACCAAAAAATATTTTATTCATAGACTCTTGTTTCACTTGCAAATATTTGTAGGGATATCATTTATTCGTATTGTAATATATTGGTAATGGTCGATTTCCGCAATTCTTATTAGCTCACCTGGTCCGAACGACCAAGGTGTGCTTATGCCATACCGTGGCGTCCGTACGTCAACAATTTCTTCAAACGACTTCTTCTTGACCACTGATTGGAATTTAACTAAATTTGACTGGAAGCATCCCTAGGTGGTGGGGATTCAAAATTGTACAAATGGTAGGGTTAGCCCCCCAGCGGGCCAAAAGGGGACAATTTGGCTATATTGCTATCAACAACTTCTGTAGAACTGTGCAATGGATATCAACCATATTTTACTGGTAGTATCCCTAGGTAGAGGGGATTTAAAATTGTACAAATGGTGGGGCGGGGCCAAAAGTTTATTTGGCTATATTGCTTTAAGTGACTTCTTCTCTACAACTAAAAGATGGACATCAACCAAATTTGATTGGAAGCATCCCTAGGAAATGGGGATTCAAAATTGTACAAATGGTAGGGCTGAGGGGCGGGACCAAAAGGTTATTTGGCTATATTGCTTTAAGCGACTTCTCTGGAACTTAAAGATGGACATCAACCATATTTGACTGGAAGCATCCCTACGTAATAGGGATTCAAAATTGTACAAATGGTGGGTCTGACTCCCCAGGGGGCTGAGGGGTGGGGGCAATATGGCTGAATTGCTAAAATGACTTCATCTATCATATTTGGTCAGAAGCATTCATGGGAGCCAGGGATTCAAATTGTGTAAACAGTGGGTCTGAAGGGTGGGGCCAAAACTAGTGTATTGCTTGGAAATGGTCGAGATCCCCACCCTATAACCATATATACCATTGCTGAGAATGAAGAGAAGAATGCACATATGTTTCCAGGATTGCCCAGTGGTCTGGCCCCAACCTTGGAGACATAGTCCCTGGGTCATAACTTTGAAACGGTTGAGATCCCCACCCCAAAACTGTATATACAAATGCTGGGCATAAAGAGACGAATGCAGTCCCTACCTCGCAGACTTAACCTCTGGGCCATGACTTTGAAACGGTTGAGATCCCCACCCCAAAACTGTATATACAAATGCTGGGCATGAAAAATCGAATACAGATAGGATACAAGGATTGTCCTTGGGGTCTGACCCATTCCTTTGGATCTTATTTGGAGAATTCTTTGCCATGATTACTTTGATATCCAGGTGAGCGATACAGGCCCTCTGGACCTCTTGTTAATATTTGCTTGATCAATTTACCCGTCTTTCGTTTTCACTTAAAATTCTACGCTTCCTGGACTGCAATGTCAACAGAAGGATGGGCGCCATTTTACGGCATGATGCTGTAACCTTTACGTCAGACCCACACATTGCTATGTTACTGCTCTATTGGTCAAGTCGTTCTCACCAGAGCCTCTTAACAAGCCATTCGGATTGATGTACCGCCTGTGCCCCGATTTGACCATCAATGCACATAGAGAAAGTAACATTAACGCAAAAACTTAATGTTGTTGGAGATGCTGACTAAAGTCAGTGAACCATGAAAGGTAAGCCGCATTAGGCATTTGATGCATGGGTTGAAATGTACTACCCAAGATGCATCATTGGTCCAAGTTTGGTTGATCTAGCACTTATACTTTCAGGGAACTAAGTTTAACGCAAAAAAAAAATTATGCTGACGCCGTCGTCACCGGAAAAGCAACACGTTAGTCTCGTTTCCGCTACTTCGTCACGGCGAGACAAAAACCGAAGTACATTTACTGTCATTTCTGAAAATTTCAAAATTTTGCCAGTGATGTTATGTTTTATTATCAAATAGTCAAAACAGAATGCCCAGGAAAGACCATGTCTGCAGGTTGTAATGAACGTTATATAGTTTTTAGTCATTTAGTCCCCTACGCAATAGGGGTATGAAACTTACCCATCTTCGCTAGCCAAGTGTTCGCTTCGTATACACTCCACTTACGTAAGTGGAGTGTATACGAAGCGAAGATATCCTTCAACCATAACTATGAATCTCAAAAAAGTGACGTGGTTTGCATAAATCTGTTTACATCGAATCATCAATCGGACGATGTTATACCACGGTCAAAGTACAGTATTAAAAGACCAACTTAAAATACGTCGGATTTCATTTGCGAAGCCGAAGTTCTTATCTGTAAAGCAAAAACCGGTCGAAAATTAAACGATTTTCAAAATGAACTACATTACCACAGACTTGCAAACATTTACCAGACAGGTACACGCATATAGTTATATCGGATGCTATTTCTCTCATTTAATGGCGAAATCCAAGCTCAAGATATTTCAATATGTACGTCGACTGAACTGGAAACATCATGAGGCATAGAATCGCAACGACAGATTCAGACGTAAGGAGAGATGCTGGTTATGTGTCTGGTCTGTTACAGCATTGAAACCCAGAAAAAAACAGGATATAAACAAAAGGTTTTGAAATAAAAGTAAAAAACTGGAACATCTCAAAAAAAACCAACAACACATATTTGAGATTCAATGTTATAGTACGTTTTAATACGTACATTGTTTGTGTAGAAAATATGCTTTGATATTATCCGACAATATATTGTCACCTGCATGTAATACATGCAGTGGTCTACTTTTGATACTAAGCAAGCATTTTAATTCAATATTTCTGGAGTATGAATCATATTATGGATCAGAAAATTAGAAATATTCTATACTAGAGGAAAAAAGAAACTGCATGCCTAAAATGTGTTATAAAAATAAATGTGTATGACGTAGAACAACAAGGTTTTCAGGGACAATTTATTTGTTATTTATTAACAGTTGCATTCTATTTTCCACGTTATGGAATCAATAAGTTCCGCTCAGGAGTGACGTAAACACAGCAGGGGTCAATACTGAGTTCACAAAGTTAATACCTCGTATGGCAACGTCGACGCATGGAGCCTATCGGACGGTTCAAGAATGCTTGTGGGATGGCATTCCAGATCTGTACCAACGCTGCAGCCAAATCAGCCAACGTCACCGGTTGATTAGGTAATGCCCGTAATCTGCGCATTTCATCCCAGACGTGTTCAATGGGCGACAGATCGGGGATCCAGCAGGCCAGGGCAACACGTCAATGTGCTGCTGGGCCAGAAAGTCCATAGCGACACGAGCTGTGTGTGGCCTGGCGTTGTCCTGTTGTAGCGTAATGTGACGTTGCTGCCCGTGCACGAATGGAACGACGTGGGTCCGGAGGATCTCGTCACGGGAACGTAGCGCGTTCAAATTCTCGTTAACAACCACCAGAGGCGTTCTCCCGTTGGCTGTGATGCCGCCCCAAAACATAACGCTGCCTCCGCCGAAAGGACGTCGAGTAAATCGCAGATGCCTTCTGCACCAGTCCAGGCGTGCTACACGATGACGTGGCAGAACAAGAGGCCCACGGGCTTTAACGGTCACCTGATATATTTATACAGAGAGTTGATTTTGTTTTTATCATGAACAGAAATATTATTCAAAGTGACAAAAAACAATAAAACCACCTTATTCAATATCTAGCATACAGATTTCAGACTAAAAAGTATTTGAAACTAGCACCTCTGATTCTAAACAAGGAAAATGAAGAAATTTTAGCACACTGACTCCTTTGAGCCCCACCCTACAGTCCTTGGGGGTAGGGCTGGCTCAAAATTTTCAAAGTATCAACTGTCAACTCAAGGTTATAATTCCAATCAAGTTATTAACATGTAATATTCAAAGTATAATTTGCCATTATAAACCATAATAAATTTTGCCGCCCCCCTCCTTCTCCAGGGGGGTAAACGTGAGACCCTATGGTCATAAACCTTAAGACCCTTCCATCTATGAAGAGTATTTGATTCTACCATATCTGGGTCTTGAGAAGAAGATTTTTGAAATTTCAGTCAATTCAACCCTTTTTGGCCCCACCCATCAGCCCCTGGGGGTCAGTCAGGGCTCATAGGTGCATACTATCAAACTGCTACCTAATACTGATAATGCTAACCCAAATTGAATTACTTCCAATGGAAATTAAACAAATGTTGGTCCAAAATGTGATTTCCCTATATAAACTATAGTAAAGTTTACCCCCTCCCCAGGGGGAAACGTGAGACCCCAGGGTCAAGAAATTCCCAATTTCGGTAAAGCACATTAAGACCCTTCCATATATGAAGAGCATTTGATTCTACCATATGTGGGTCTTGAGAAGAAGATTTTTGAAATTTTAGTCAATTCAACCTTTTTTTGCCCCGCCCCTCAGGCCCCTGGGGGCTTGGGACTAAACCGGCCACTAATTTTGTTGACCTTTGTCCATGGAAAGTCCCTGCAAAATTTCATTGAAATTGGTTCAGGGGTTTTCGAGAAGAAGATTTTTTTTTTTGGTCAATTTGACCCTTTTTGGCCCCGCCCCTCAGGCCCCTGGGGGTTTGGGACTAAACCGGCCACAATTTTTGTTGACCTTTGTCCATGGAAGGTCCCTGAAAAATTTCATTGAAATTGGTTCATGGGGTTTTGGAGAAGAAGTCGAAAATGTAAATTGTTTACGGACGCACGACGGACGACGGACGACGACGGACCAAAGGCGATCGCAATAGGTCACTTGAGACCTTGTCCTAACAACCCAGGGATTGTCCGTGCAGTCAAACTTGCCGTTTGGAAGCGATTTCTCAAATGGACAAGCCGAATATGGTTGTCAAAAAAACAAATATAGCTGTAACAAATACTCAGGTCCCTGTGGTCAGTATGAACATGTCAATTAGTATGTCCCTCAGCCGACAACACAAGTAGCCCTACGTTGGCCCAGAGACGTATATATATACTACTGGCTTTATATGTCTCTGGGTGGCCCTCGTAAGATACAACTACAGATGTAGTGCTTTTCTGGGTGTATTGAGAACAATGATTGGATCGTGAATATTTTTGTACAGGATAGTAACGTAAACATGGTCTATGCTTATCTGTTGACTGCATTTCATGTCATTAAATCTTCACAGTAAATCTCCAGTTTTCATGAATGAAAAAAATAAATCGTTCCGCTTAGGTCTGGCAGACAGTACCTATCTGTAGTTATTGTGGTAATTTGGCGTTACATATATTTGGGGGCATATGACTCGACATCGGGAGTAGTCCGTTCTTTCCGTAAACGACTCTTTATTTAAAACTCATAATCACAAGAATGCCCTCATCTTTACAGACAAGTAGTTATATAATGATAAAGTGCTCTTTCGCTACCTCTTTTGACCTCTGGAGCTTTGATCTCCGATGCATAAAGATCGTTTCAGTGTTTTCATTTTCATCTGACATACACATAGTTACTATCGTGACCTCTTCTGGCCTTTTGACTTTGATTTTAGATGTAGAGATGTGTTTTCACATAATTGTATAGACGTAACTCTTGGAGTTATTATTTTTTTCGCTGTGTCCTTCCCTCACCAAAAGGGGTACGCCGCGACCTCTATTTGACCACCTATATTTCGAATGCCAAAATACAGTTTCAGGGCCATATCTCACCCAAAGATTCATACTTGTTATATATATGTATATTATGGCGATGCTTGCATTGCATACCAAAATGTGGTTACTCTGTTCAATATTCTGATACGGGTGCGACGGTATCCGAACGTGGGGTGCGGAGATATCTATGAAGTCCGGCTTTGGGTTTATTCTTTTTTAACTTTTATTATTATTTTCAATTTGTGTCTTGCAAAAGGCAATTTATTATGAAATAAATATAACATCAGATAATTATTATAGTTAACTGAGAATATTCTCATTAAAATTTCCGAAATAAATTGTTAAACGAAAATATCCGAATTGTTTCAATAATGTTTTATTCCCCGATTTATTTCTAGTCACACAAGGCCTTTTTGTCAGTATTCTTGGTTCATTTTGGCTGAAGAAGAAAAATAAACTGGCCTTTAAAGCTAATGTGCATTTGTTTTCATTTGTTGTATACCAACTCTTACAAAATATTTTTTCGTTATTCCATTTGTTAAATAGCAACTTGCTATCATCATTTATTGCTGAACACAAGAAATACATGTCTAAACGTCATTTTTCACTTGTTCTCATTATACAATATTTATAGAACGTATTCTACTTTCGCTTTCACTTGTTCTCATTATACAATATTTAGAGAACGTATTCTACTTTCACTTTCACTTGTTCTCATTATACAATATTTAGAGACGTTTTCTACTTTCACTTTCACCTGTTCTCATTATACAATATTTAGAAAACGTATTCTACTTTCACTTTCACTTGTTCTCACTATACAATATTTTGAAAATATACTTTCGAATATCGATGTTTTGATGATTATGTGGCCACTGTATTCAATCTGCCAAAGAAACAAACCCTAAATTTTGTCAAAATGTGCCTGGATGCATCAAACCCTACGAAGAAAATCCAAAGTTTATTACCCCTTGTCTCACCTCACTTCAATCATGTTGATTTTGTTATATTCATACTTTGTTTCCTATAAAATGGCATCATGGTGTTTAGGATTTACATTTTTTGTTAATGATGCAGTACCATGTTTCCAAACCGCTGTTGAAATAGGGTTTTAGTGATTCGATGGTCAGGACTGACCTTTCCATTAATTACGTTTACTAAAACATAAACAATAAAAACCTTGGGGAACATTTGAAACTCTTTAATTGAAAGTTTCATTATAAATCTGGTTAATTACATTCATTATTGAATATGGCCTGCGCCATGGCCTGGACACCGTCCCAGGTCTCCTCGACAGTGGGTAGGATCTGTTCTACTGGCAGCACAAACCCGTAACTCCCTTTGTCCCTTAGCTCCAGTGCGTAGGAATATGGCACTAACAGTTGACCTTTCACCCAGTCAAACGAGCCACCGGCAGCTAAGTCTGCAATTAAATAACGCCATATTTGTCAAATGGGTTGACTGCAAAATTCAATATGATAGTCAGGGAAAATTTAGGGGTTAAATCAAGAATGTAATCAGGGGCATCTATTTTGATATAAAAGCGGGATGGCCACACATGGGAATGACAAACAGAAGGCCAAGAGGGTCGATATCACTCACCTGGATATTTAAGCAATTAGGACAAAATCTTCTCATTTAAAGTAGTATTGCCAGTTGGAGTGAAGGGCACGGCCAAAACCCGATGTTAATCCTGTTAGCATAATAGTATTTGCCACTTCATTCCCGGGAAACACATATAGACGGTATAAATGATTTATTTGTATGTACAAGTTATGACCTAAGGACCAAGTCCCCTGGGACAAATCATGATTGTGTTCTTCTCTTCAAGTGCTAATCAGGGGATTTAAAAACATGTCGGGGTGAGAAATCGTGCCATAACAACCCATCAATCGGATATATAATTATGGGTATCTCAAATGTTGCATTATTATGTTCTAGTTCATGCTGTAGGGACTAAGTCCTCAGGGGTGGACATGGCCATGGGTCCAATCCTTATAGCTTAAGGGTAGTTGTCTCATCATACCTATCAAGTGAGTATATAGTTAGAGGGCAAGGATCTCAACAACTTCCATGTTAATACATGAAGACTGATTCCCGAGGGGCGAGTTGGACCCCGGAAGCAATCCTGGCAGCATGAGAGTATGTCTCACTCCATGCTCAACGATTGAATATATGGGTATAAGTTGGGGGTATCAATCGCTTCCATGTTTTGATTCGGGGACTAAGTCCTCAGAGGCGGGACAAATTCGAGCCGATCCTGGTAGCATGATTGTGTTCTTCATTCCAAGTAATCGGGTATATGGTATAAGGGTGGGGATATAAAATATTATTCATCATTGGTCGCACCTCTCAGCCCCCGCACAGAGTGATCATCATCACATATAGATGGTTAATATCCCTGAAGAGGAGAAGACTTTTTAAGTAATATTGTCGAATTACCACCTTTTGGTCCCCCGTGAGCCCCTTCCATTTGTACAATCCTGAATTCCGACCACTTACGGATCCATCATATAGTTCATGGGAAGTTGATTAAAGTATATGTCAAATTGCCCTTTTTTGACCCTGACCCTTTTCTTGGGGTCAGCTTCTCCATTGTGACACCCCATCTCCGCATCAATCTATGGGTGGTCTCTTGTGTGTTATGTAATGGATCTTATCAAACGAGTGGTAACTCAAATGTCCAAATATCAGTAAATTCAAAACCAATTAGATATGTTTTTTCTAATGCAGTCGTTAATAAAAGTAGCTACATACCAAGAGTGAGAAACACGATATATACACTGAGTCACCGGATATATACACTGAGTCACCGGATATATACACATAGTAACCAGATACATACACAGAGTAACCAGATACATACACAGAGTTACCAGATACATACACAGAGTAACCAGATATATACACACATACACAGAGTAACCAGATACATACACAGAGTAACCAGATATATACACAGAGTAACCAGATACATAATACATACACAGATTAACCAGATACATACCCACAGCAACCCGATACATAGACAGAATACTAGTAACCAGATCCCTACACAGAGTTACCAGATACATACATATAGTAACCAGATACATACACAGAGTAACCAGATATATACACTACACACAGTAACCAGATACATACACAGAATACTAGTTACCAGATACATACACAGATTAACCAGATACATACACACAGCAACCCGATACATAGACAGAATACTAGTAACCAGATACCTACACAGAGTTACCAGATACATACACAGAGTAACCAGATACTTAGACAGAGTAACCAGATACATACATAGAGTAACCAGATACATACACAGAGAAACCAGATATATACACATAGTAACCAGATACCTACACATAGTAACCAGATACTTAGACAGAGTAACAAGATACATACACAGAGTAACCAGATACATACACACAGTAACCAGATACATACACACAGTAACCAGATACATAGACAGGATACTAGTAACCAGATACCTACACAGAGTTACCAGATACATACGCACAGTAACCAGATACATACACAGAATACTAGTAACCAGATACATACACACAGTAACCAGATACATACACACAGTAACCAGATACATAGACAGAATACTAGTAACCAGATACCTACACAGAGTTACCAGATACATACGCACAGTAACCAGATACATACACAGAATACTAGTTACCAGATACATACACAGAGTAACCAGATACATACACACAGTAACCAGATACATAGACAGGATACTAGTAACCAGATACCTACACAGAGTTACCAGATACATACACAGAGTAACCAGATACATACACAGAGTAACCAGATATATACACATAGTAACCAGATATATACACATAGTAAACAGATACTTAGACAGAATATTAGTAGCCAGATACATACACAGAGAAACCAGATATATACACATAGTAACCAGATACATACACATAGTAACCAGATACTTAGACAGAATACTAGTAACCAGACACTTAGACAGAAAATTAGTAACCAGATACTTACACAGAGTAACCAGATACACATATAGAGTAACCAGATATATACACAGAGTAACCAGATACATACATAGAGTAACCAGATACATACACAGAGTAACCAGAGACATACACAGATAACCAGATACATACACATAGTAACCAGAGACATACACAGATAACCAGATACATACACAGAGTAACCAGATACATACACAGAGTAACCAGATACATACACAGAGTAACCAGAGACATACACAGATAACCAGATACATTCACAGAGTAACCAGATACACACATAGAGTAACCAGATACATACATAGAGTAACCAGATATATACAGAAAGTAACCAGATATATACACAGAGTAACCAGATACATACACAGAGTAATCAAATACAAGAGTAACCAGATATATACACAGAGTAACCACATACATACACAGAGTAACCAGATACCTACACAGAGTAACCAGATACATACACCGAGTAACCAGATACATACACAGAGTAACAAGATACATACACAGAGTACCCAGATACATACACATAGTAACCAGATATATACACAGAGGAACCAGATACATACATAGAGTAACCAGATACATACATAGAGTAACTAGATACATACATAGAGTAACCAGATATATACAGAAAGTAACCAGATATATCCACAGAGTAACCAGATACATACACAGAGGAACCAGATACATACATAGAGTAACCAGATACATACACAGAGTAACCAGATATATACATAGAGTAATCAAATACATACATAGAGTAACCAGATACATACACAGAGTACCCAGATACATACACATAGTAACCAGATACATACACAGAGTAATCAAATACAAGAGTAACCAGATACATACACAGAGTAACCAGATACATACACAGAGTAACCAGATACATACATAGAGTAACCAGATACATACATAGAGTAACCAGATACATACACAGAGTAACCAGATATATACACAGAGTAACCAGATACATACACAGAGTAACCAGATACATACATATAGTAACCAGATACATACACAGAGTAACCAGATATATACACAGAGTAACCAGATACATACACAGAGTAACCAGATACATACATATAGTAACCAGATACATACACAGAGTAACCAGATACATACACAGAGTAACCAGATACATACACAGAGTAACCATATACATACATAGATTAACCAGATACATACACAGAGTAACCAGATATATACACATAGTAACCAGATACATACACAGAGTAACCAGATATATACACATCGTAACCAGATACATGTAGGGTAACTGTATACTTACAAAGAAGTTCTCCCGGTGAACCAACTTGATACTCTGTTCCGTATTTTTCAAAAATGGCTTGTTTTGCAATTTCTCCTACACATTTCTACAATAAAAGTAGAACATTAATATTGGTTAGTAATTTGTATCTGTTGAGATTGTACCCAGTTTTCAAATTTCCAAATAAGGACACTATTGGACGCCTGCTGAAAGGTACCGTATACTACCAGTTGTTATTTCGGCCAATACACAGTATTTTAATGATATTTAATTTTATAATTAATAACATTTATAGGCCCATTTTGCAGATACACAGGACGTCAATGTCCTGGGGAGGAGTATGTTTACCACATCACAACATACTACCAATTCGTCAATGTCCTGGGGAGGAGTATGTTTACCACATCACAACAACCAACCAATTCGTCAATGTCCTGGGGAGGAATATGTTAACCACATCACAACAACCTACCAAATCGTCAATGTCCTGGGGAGGAGTATGTTAACCACATCACAACAACCTACCAATTCATCAATGTCCTTGGGAGGAGTATGTTTACCACATTACAACAACCTACCAATTCGTCAATATCATTGGGAGGAGTATGTCAACCACATCACAACAACCTACCAATTGGTCAATGTCCTGGGGACGAGTATGTCAACCACATCACAGCAACCTACCAATTCGTCAATGTCATTGGGAGGAGTATGTTTACCACATCACAACAACCTACCAATTCGTCAATGTCATTGGGAGGAGTATGTT